>NC_053171.1:31923087-32093087 GCF_016835505.1 Polypterus senegalus | reverse complement strand
AGACAAAAAGGAAGAATAAGTGCTTTAAAACAACAAACAGTTACAATCCCTTCACCATCAGACATATAGGTAAAGAAAGTGCATAGCTCTGCATTCAAATGACACCTTGTCCAGATCCGATTCTTGCCTTGTGCCCACAATTGCTGGAACATGTCTGTCCATGACCCTCAATTGCATTAAGTAGGTCTGAGAATGATGTGATACAATGTGTTATACTTGTAAAATTTCCTGTCAGGTTCAACAGCTCATCCTGCTGGACTCTAGATGAGTATGTTCATTATGTAGGCTGAATGAAGATTTAGAAAGATTTCTTTGTGGAAAACACTACAGACAAGAATTTCTGGGGCAGGCATGCATTTCATTTACACAGTTTTTCAAAGAAGCAAAATTTTTTTATTTTTTTACCCTCCACAAGACTTAACATTTCTGATAAGAGTTACTAACTCAATTTGGAAACCCCAGTGATTCTAACACTGAAACGCATACCTCTCCCTACTGAAACTTACCTGCTGCATATTGAGATCAGGTCCCATGCTGGCTGGCTCTTGAGCCCTCGATGCTCCTCTGCGTTCTGTCTGTAGCAACCTGTTCTGAGCCTGGATATACTGTTGGGTCTGTAAGGGAACAAGAAAAATCATTTTAGGGTGTGTTAATGCATAGCCAGAGATAAAAATAAATCAATTTTGTTCTTTTAGCCAGGCAACAGAACCTGAAAAAATCACTTTTATTACTGTTAAGGTAGTAAATCAGGCACCCGCCCAAAGGTCATGCAAAAAGACAGTTTCCCCTCAGGGATTAAGTATATCATCACCATCATTATCATATTGGAATAAAAGAGAAAAAAGGGTGAGCTAAGGAAAAAAAAAAAAAAAAAAGACTACTATAAAAAGGGCTTTGACCAGTACTTAGACAAGAGCGGCTTACTGGATATAAACCACTTTGCTGTAACCTACCGAGCAGTTAGTCCTGGGCCAGGACCAAGATAACCAAGAAGGAAGTGCAGCCTGGGTTAAGATGGCAGGGTAGTTGCATATGCTGCTAGGGCTAACATATGAGAGAGCACGCATTTTATTGTGATGGATGCCTCTTTGATAGCTTACAAATCAAAACCAAAATGGCATGGTACAGACCTCAAGAAATTCTCTCTCCATTCTTGACAGCCTGACCCGTAGGTTTTCATTTTCCATCTTCAGGTTTTCAACCTCCTGAACACTGTCGCTCAGGTCACTCAGCTGCCAAGAAGAACAGATAGGGAATGAAAACCTCTTTATAACAGTTGTAGCAAGTTGCACTGTTTGAGCCTGGTATTGTATATATCAGTTTGACAAAATATGGTTTTACAAATGTAATACGATGCAGAGGAAACTCAAATGAAACAAAGGCAATATTTAATTAGTTAATGACAAGACATGTATCCAAAAAGCAGAATGAGTGTAATTAATATGCAATAGAGGCTAAACTAAAATTATTGTGACCATAGTATGATCTGAATGGTTTTTGGCCCTTAACAATCAGACTCGCAGCTCTCCCCTAAAGTAGCTAGATTACAAAAACTGCAAGCTACAAGCTATTTGTGGAATAGATGAGCATGCAAAATACACAACCAGATTAAATGAAAATAAACATTTGCCTCTGTTACTTATGAGTTACTTACAGTCACTACTACATTCCTAAAAACTGCATAATAAATACCACTGCTGGCTGATAGACAGATAAAAAGATTCTTTATTTGTCCCTAAGAGAAACTAACATTTTACAGAAGATCCAAATATATTATATACATATTAGAAAAATATGTATAACCAACAACAACTCCGCCCAATCACACATAAAAACATCTTGCTTTAAATTACAGAGAGCTGCTACTGTTAATGCAGGCCTGTAGGTGGCAGTAAGAGGAGGTCAGACCAGCTCGGATTGTGCCAAAGGTTTATATTTAAAGGCATTAATATTTGGACAGAGCAATGTTCAAGAAAGGAATAGACATCGACTCCTTCTTTGTAGTCACCCGCATTGAGAATCTAAAGGATATTGGTACGGAGTAAATCATTTCTGTTGCCAAGTCAGCCAGGATGATGTAACTTGTTCCTGGACAGTGACATGGACAAATTTAGTCCGTAATTCAACGCATGGATCACACATTTAGCTTCAATTATACCATGCTCCGGTTTTCATCACTGCCCATTCACAAAACTCTTTAGTCCTCCTCTTTTTTTCACTCAGTCTGATGAAACCCATCCGGCATTAAAATATTGTCCGAAATGAGAGGTGTAAGCCAGTTCTCTGCAGTACCTAAATATCACAGCACCTGAACTTTATGTAACTTGCTACTGAGATATGATGTAACAGTTCAACTTATTTAAAAGCAATTGAACATTTCTCATTATATGAAGTTAGCCCAGGTCTGAGTCCTTTCCACTTTATTTTAGTCTTCACTCTGGATTGTTGCCTTTTCCATCTCCAGACAGACTTGTAATGTTTTTATCCTTGCCACGGGTATTCACCCTTTTTATTTTCAAACGAGCAGCTCTTCCAACAGGGCATATTGGAGCAATTTAGGCAGCGGTAATGGCACTGCTACCAAGTAAATACAGGAAAGTTTAATATATCCCCACTTTACATTTTTTTACTATTTTTACATTCTCTGATATTATAGACGTAGGCAGCCATCAGATCTCTTATGCTCACCATGCAACATTTCTCAAGTTTGCAGCTTATTTGTGATGCAGTGGAATTAGGCCATTGCATGGGTCTTGTGTTGGAATTAGCATCTCTTCAATTTAATTTAAAAATTCATTCAAAAATGTATGGTAACATGCTAGAGGCCAAATTATAACATTAATAATTAATACGCCCGGAGTTCCTTAAGGCTCTGGATGTTGTAGGACTGTCTTGGTTGACACGTCTCTGCAACATTGCATGGACATCAGGGACAGTGCCTCTGGATTGGCAGACCGGGGTGGTGATCCCCCTCTTTAAAAAGGGTGACCAGAGGGTGTGTTCCAACTATAGAGGGACCACACTCCTCAGCCTCCCTGGAAAAGTCTATTCGGGGGTTCTGGAGAGAAGGGTCCGTCGGATAGTCGAACCTCGGTTTCAGGAGGAACAGTGTGGTTTTCGTCCTGGTCGCGGAACAGTGGACCAGCTCTACACCCTTAGCAGGATCCTGGAGGGTGCATGGGAGTTTGCCCAACCAGTCTACATGTGCTTTGTGGACTTGGAAAAGGCGTTCGACCGTGTCCCTCGGGGAATCCTGTGGCGGGTGCTCCGGGAGTATGGGGTACCGGACCCCCTGATAACAGCTGTTCGGTGTCAGAGATTGGTCCGCATTGCCGGCAGTAAGTCGAGCCCGTTTCCAGTGAGAGTTGGACTCCGCCAGGGCTGCCCTTTGTCACCGATTCTATTCATAACTTTTATGGACAGAATTTCTAGGTGCAGCCAGGGTGTTGAAGGGGTCCGGTTTGGTGGACTCAGGATTGGGTCACTGCTTTTTGCAGATGATGTTGTCCTGTTTGCTTCATCAGGCCGTGATCTTGTCCTGTTTGCTTCATCAGGCCGTGATCTTCAGCTCTCTCTGGAGCGGTTCGCAGCTGAGTGTGAAGCGGCTGGGATGAGAATCAGCACCTCCAAATCCGAGACCATGGTCCTGCTCTCAATTTACCAGTCTATCTACGTTCCTACCCTCACCTATGGTCATGAGCTATGGGTAGTGACCGAAAGAACGAGATTGTGAATACAAGCGGCTGAAATGAGTTTCCTCTGCAGGGTGTCTGGGCTTTCCCTTAAAGATAGGGTGAGGAGCTCAGTCATCCAGGAGGGGCTCAGAGTAGAGCCGCTGCTCCTCCGCATCGAGAGGAGTCAGATGAGGTGGCTCAGGCATCTGATCAGGATGCCTCCTGGACGCCTTCCTTGTGAGGTGTTCGGGGCACGTCTAACTGGGAGGAGGCCCCGGACACGCTGGAGGAACTATGTCTCCCGGCTGGCCTGGGAACGCCTTGGGATTCTCCCGGAAGAGCTGGAAGAAGTGGCCGGGGAGAGGGAAGTCTGGGCTTCTCTGCTTAAGCTGCTACCCCCGCGACCCGACCTCGGATAAGTGGAAGAGGATGGATGGATGATTAATAACATTAATTAATTACACAAAAACAGCTTCCACGTTCAAGTGTTAGTTTACAACATAAATACATTTCTTCTTACCTTCCTGTTAGCAGCCAGAAGTTCTTTGCGCATTTGCTCCAGGTCTCTTTGCAGGGCGAGCTTCTCCTGTTCAAGTACTTTCACAAGGCTACTCTGGTTGTGCTGCTTGTGTTGCTTCAGGGACAGGACGCCAGCTTCTAACTGCCGGATCTACAAATTTCAGACAGAGGTAGTTTATTTTACAATCTCTACACCCTCTGCAGGGATAGCAAATCTCAATCCAGGTTATACAGCCTGTCCAAATAAAGGACTCACTTCAGTTTAGTTTAAAAAAATCATTAAAAAATTTATGGTAACAAGCCAGATGCCAAATCGTAACATTCTTATTTAAAAACATTAATTACATTAAAGCCATTAATATTTCTAAATAAATTTTAAAACAAAAAAGAGAGACTCTGTAAAGGCTGCCACATGGCATGGCACCTTGAAGTGGAGCTATTCAAACAGTGCTGGCATCAAATAAACAAATAAATATACATATACACATACATATACATATATATATATCTATCTATATATATATATCTATATCTATCTATCTATCTATATCTATATCTATATATACACATATATATACACACA
This sequence comes from Polypterus senegalus, assembly GCF_016835505.1. Lineage (NCBI taxonomy): Eukaryota > Metazoa > Chordata > Cladistia > Polypteriformes > Polypteridae > Polypterus > Polypterus senegalus. Next base: position 32,088,311 of record NC_053171.1, on the reverse strand, counting down.
CACACACACTAGAGGGATTCGCCCAAGCCGTTTCGCTTTTATGCCGCTCGCATTGGGGATTTTACTTTCACCAAACAACAAATCTTTTAATTCTCGCAGATACGCCTCTTCATTGGGAAGAAACACTACTTTCCCTGATGGCAACACGAATTAGACCATCTACAAGTCTCCGACTTAAAGTTGATCTCTTTTTGCTGTTCTGTTATTTCACTGAGTAATAATTTCCGTTTGCACTAATGCGATCTTTACAATCATTTTTTTGAGAATTTCGAATTTTAGTACTTTCATTATCTCCAACCTGCTCTGCATATGTACAGCACCAACGTTTTTGAACTTCTTTTACGATATTCTACTTTGTCCTCTACTCTTTGTCTTATTTCCGGCCCCAGGCGTTGTTAAATCTCTTGGCACAAAGTCTCTTCTCACGTGACTTGAAAGTATCTCTCTGAAAAAGTCACGTCTCGTCCCAGGATTTTTTTATAGAATAGATATACAGGGGGTCCTCGGGTTACAACATCTCAACATACAATGTTTCGAGTTTACAATGTTCACTCCCATAAAAATTGAGACGCAAGAAGGAATAAAGGTAAGGATTTTTTTTTAACACTCATTTTTTCTGTTCCTACAGTACAGCATACAGTACAGTATATTTATGTCCTTTTCCTTTTTCTGTGGCTTAGTTGTGTTTTTATGTTCTAGATCGGGGTGCCCAATGCGTCGATCGCGATCGACCAGTAGATCGCAAAGGTAGTGCAGGTCAATAGCATTGCATTAAAAAAAAAACTTTTAAACGTTAGTCTATCATATATCCTCCCTATGGCATTTGCCACTTGACTGACATACAGGGTGGCCAGTCTGCAATATCTTTTCTTCTAACACACTGGTCATCCCGCACGCATGATCAAACACGCGAGCTACTGCAAAACTCCAGCTGTGATCTAGTTAGCCTTCCAATTTATAATCGACTAAAGAAGGGATTTAAAAAAAAAATTGTTTGGGGAGGGTATGGGCTGGATGTGGAATTGGAAAAGGATTTTTTTCTCACAATGTCACAATCGAAGTGCGTTTGTCTGATCTGTCAACCTATCATTGCTGTTCTTAAGAAGGAAAATGTGGAAAGGCACTTTCGAACTGTTCATAAAAACTACGAAACTGACTTCCTTCTGAAAAGCGATCGGAGAAAAGAGGGAACTAAAATCGCAGTTAATCGGACAGCCATCATTTTTCACTCGACTGAATTCAAAAGCTCCTTGACTGCATTATTCCACTCTACTTATTTATGTGAGTCAGCCTTTTCCCACATGAAGATTATTAAATCCAAATACTGTAGTGACCATAAATGTATTGAATTGTTATATTGCCATAAAGGTAATTCAGTTATGCAAGGTACAACAATATATATTTTATGTATAAAGTATACCCAGTGTGTATATATATATATCATTTTTAATGTAGGTAGATCATTTCGACCTGGTCATTTTAAAAGTAGCTTGCAAGCTGAAAAAGTGTGGGCACCCCTGTTCTAGATTATGATTTTGCAAATATGTTAAGATAGGCAAGTGACTTAGGCTAGGGCGTGTTTCGGCTTACATCAGAATTCAGGTTACATCACTGCTGTTGGAACGGAACTGCGCTGTAACCCGAGGACCCCTTGTATATATAAAAGTATAAACAAGAATTTGTCCAGGTGAAAGTTCAAGCTACACAAACCCTAAAGTAGTGGTATTCTACTAACAGTTAACAAAGCTAGTTGCGGCTCTTTTAAGTCCTACTTAATAATAAAAAAAAAATTAAAAAAAAATGTCAGCAGAATTCATTTCATTCTCATTCACACACACACATCAGTCACTTACATTGTTCTTGTTCCTACTTCAGCTGTGATTTTTGTTTAGTGGCGAGAAAATCTGAGAAAAAGAAGTTTTTGTTGTGCACCTTTATGTCGAGCTCCCAGCAAGTATAACAAGGTACTTAGTTTTCATGCATTTCTCACCGATGCGGAAATTGATCATCACTATCCAGAGAGAGCTTTAGGATTAGTCCCCATACCAGAGTTTGTAGCTGGCATTTAAATAAAAAATAAAAAAAAAGAAGAAAAGAAGATTTTCGCATGCCAGGGTGTGTGATATGGTGGTGACTGTTGAAGAATGGAGAAGGTTCCTGCATTGTTTGAGTGGAGCAATTTGCTGTTTTAGACTGGGAAAAATTATTAGCAATGTCCTGTCAGTTTCTTACCTGCAGTAATGGACAGTGATGATAAGCAATGTTGTCTGCTATACTCTTATAGGCTGTCAAAAACAGCAATGTGGTATCTGTTGCGGTTATGGACTTTGTGATCAACACTTAGAAATCATTTAATAATGATAATATTGAAACACTGTCAGTAATGTTGAAATTTGTGGTTGCAGTGATAATAAATTATAGTTATTATGCGATGCTTCTCATCCCTTAAAAACATATTATCCTTATTCTCAAATGCATAATTGTTTCAGGGAGGACAGGGACATTTTTGGATTGTGGCTCTTGCAAAATTAAAGTATTGTCAATGTGGCTCCTGAGTGGGGCAAGGTTCAGTACCATTACTCCAAAGCCTCATTTAACTTACAGGGTTGAGAGGAACCCAAGTCTTTTTTCGCCCCCATGAGTGCAAGGCACTAAAGAATCATCACACTTTACACAGACTCTCCTGTAGTTTACATCGTTTTGTTTTTTGCAATTGTCCTATAGAATAGCAGTTATAATAGAGACACACTGTTCAAATGAAATGAAGCAATGCAAGTTAAGTACAAACAAACTAAATCATATCTCACCACAGCTTAATAACCTTAAAAGACCTACATCTCTAAGCTGGGACCAACCTAGTAATTGTATTCAAATGAACATTTCCTGCAGTAACAGATTGTGGGTCTATCTATCATAGCTCTAACTAACGGGGAGAGGCACTCACAATTTGAAAGCAAAAATTAAAATTGTATTGTTCTTTTTAATATTCCAACCTTCATTTACTGAATATTCCAGATGGGGGTTTTTGTACAGGAGTTGCTGCCATTCAAATAAGTCAAATAAAGGAAAGTAATATACTTGAACACTACTCAGCCTAATAAATGCATTTCTCTAATTTGATCAGAGTTACGGAGAGACACAAAATCTTCAGTGCACAATCAAGGTTTATGGGATACACTTTGTCTGGAATTCTGCATTTTAACTCCACAATTCAGTAAATATGAACAAACAAAAAAAAGTTGTAACAGGTACAATAGGCAAGGTTTTCAGTACAGAAATGGTAAGTACTGAGGAGATCTTCACAACAAATACTGCTTTGTTTTTTACTTGCTGTTCGTAAAGGAGAGGAACTGTTCCGAAACTGAGCACCAACATTTACTTCCTGGGGTTCTCTTGCAACAAGGCGTTATCCTGCCTACCTTTTCCCTTGAATGTTGCAGGTCTCCTTTGGTGTTCTGCATCTCCTTCTGAAGCCTCTCATTTTCCTGCCTCAGTAGTTGCTGCTCCTGCTCCACCAGTCTTGTCAGGTCATCCCAGTAGAGTTTTTTGTGCTGGTTCTGATATCCTGCAGAGTGTAGTGACAGCTCCAGAACTTGGTTCTAATGCAACAGAAAATGTAGGTTTCATGGGTTATATGCTAAGAAGGTGGGAAATACTATGAGGGACCTGGGGTAGATACCTCTGCCTTCATCCTAGCCACAGTAAGATTGTGCAAAGCCATACCTTGTCATTGGCATTCTGCAGCTGTTTGTGCAGGGACATTACTTCATGTTTGAGTGTCTCTTTCTCCTGCTGGGAGACACGCAGGTCAGACTTTAGTCGCGACATCTGCAAGTTGCTGTTCTGTAGGGCTTCGTCTAGACTATGTACCTGGCAACAAAAAACGAAAAATCAGATCTATAGAGAAAGCATGAGGAGAATTAATGGACAGAAACATTAATGTAATTCAGAAATATAATCCTCTTAAAGCCTGTAAAAAGCTTCTGATTTGAAATACACATTACCAAGTAAACTAGTAAGTAAACTTTATTTATATAGCACCTTTCAAAGACAGGGTCACATGCTTCACATATACAAAAATAAATACAGTACATACAAACATATAAAATAAGTAATCAAAACGAATAAAAATACTCATAAGAATTGCAGACATTGTTGATCTAAAATTAATCAAATGCCTGTTTAAAAAGATACGTCTTTCTTTTAAAATTATTCATAGTGTTTTCGGAATACAGGGCCAGAGGAAGTGAATTCAACAGCTTTGGAGCTACCACCACAAAAGCCTGATCACCACCAGTCTTTAATCGAGTGATGGGGATACTTAGCAGACCCAGATCAGAGGACCTAAGAGATCAGCTTGGAGAATAATGATGGAGAAGTGGCAACAAATATTCAGGAACTTGGCCACAAATGGCATATTATGCAAGAACAAGAATTTTAAAACGAATTATAAAATTATGTCAATGTAATGCCAATAAAACAGGAATGATATGGGACCATTTATTTATTCTTGTTAAAAGCCCTGAAGTAGCATTCTGAACGGATTGAAGACAGAATAGACATGAATTGTTCAAATAAGTAAAAATTCCATTACAAAAGCCCAATCAAGTGGAAATAAAAAGTGTGAATAAGCACCTACATCTCAGCCCCAGACACAATAGTTCTCAGTTTGACAATATTTCTTAAATGAAAAAGCATGACTTAGTCAACTGTCTAATAATGTGGCTCAAAACAGAGGTGACGGAGGAGGAGGTTGGGAGCACGCACTGATTACAGCGTGTTGCTGCACCCACCACACGAAGAACCACCCAGATTGGGACTCGAGTGCAGCCATACAACAGGTGACACCTCATCACAGGCCCCGAAATAGAACCCTAAGGATCCCCACATGACACTGCAGAAGGGTCAAATTTTCCAACTGAAAGAAGAAAAGCTCCTATCCTGAAGACAGACAAACTAATCCAAAGCAGAACCTGAAATACCAATCAAGTGGTTTAACCTACGAATTTGGATTGGATGATCTACAGTGTCAAATGCTGAACTGAGATCCAATAAAATCATGACCAAGATTCCCCCTGCATCAGTAGCCATCGTATGATCACTGGAAACCTTAATACAAGCCATTTCAGAGAACCTGCTCCTTTAAGAACTCTGCAAGTAGCACAGCAACAACCTTTTCTAAAATTTTTGAAAGGAAAAGTAGATTAGATATTGGCGTATGATTTTAAGAAGAGCAGGATCCAGGTACACTGGAGTTTCATCATAACTGGCAGGCATGGATATTCCTGAAAACACCTGGAACACCTTTCCCCCTCAAGTGACTCTGTGGCAGACATAGTGAGTAGGCAGAGAACAGAGTTGTGATATGTCAAAGAATGTGAAGACTAAAAGACTTATGTGAAATGAAGCTTAATTTTCCAGAAAGAAAAATTGCCAATATCTCATGGAGCTCTGTAGCACAATAACAGTAAAGGGCACAACCTGCATTCCCAACAACACACCTAATAACAAGAACAACGTGTAGGTTCACACAGTGGAAAAGCTGACATACCTTCTCCTGAGAAGTGGACAACTGACTCTTCAGAATTCCCACAAGCTGCTCAGCAGCTTGCCTATCCGTCTTGAGATGAGCAAGCTGGCTTTCCAAGGAAGCAGCTTTTGCAACCTGTAGACAAAAATACACAATGAACATGTGACTTTTTTGCTTTTCCTCCTTGGATAAGAAAGGCTTTATAGACAGGAAAAAAACTAAATTCTCTCAAATTCTTGATGTGTAAGCAAAGGAAAAGTATTTGATTTTTTTAAATCAAGCATTTCCCAAACCATGTCTATGCATTGCCAATTTATTCTTTGACTTATCCACCTCCAGATTTGGGCCAAGTTGAATCCATACTTAAAGGCAGAGGCTTGTGCACCCCAAGTTGACTCCCCCAACCTGTGTTCCCATGAAAGCAGTAAAGTGACCTGTAGAAAATATGGACCTTATCTACACAGCGATTCAACTCTTCACTCAGAACTTCTTTCTCCTTGCTCAGTTTTTCATTCTTGTTGCTTAGTTCACTCTGCATTTGGATGGCTTTGGCAAGCTGTCAAGAAGTGAAACAGTAAAAGTTAGGATTGTTATATGTACTGTATACAAAAAGCACAGAAAGAATGCCACTCCAGTGACAAACCTCCTGTCAACATTCCCTAGCTCACCTGTTCCTTAGCAGCAAACAGCTCTTGGCTAAGCCGGGTCTTCTCTTGTTCCAATGACACACTCCTCTCTTGAACCTTTGACAGCTCTACCTCCAGGGCAGACAAGCGTGAGATTATCTGAAGGATTATAAAGATAGTCATTAAAAACAGTACCAATTATACACGAACATCATATAAAACAAGTACTTCATCATTTTCAAGAGTTAGCCCTTTCTGAATTAAATTGCATATTTTATTTCTCTGCCACTTTTACATTTACAGTTCTGCCCATGCCCTGCCTAATACTTTTGGCTTGGTACTTTACAAAGCCTGCCTCCTAAAATTGTTTGTCCTTTGTCTGAACCCTGAGTAGCTCTTCCTTTGATCTCCTCCATGTGGGTCTGCCTGACATATCTAAACTGGTAGGTGAGCCATTCAGGAAACCCAATGAGCACTGCATGCATGCTGCAGTTTTAACCCACAGTCACCTATTCAGTCTTTTCTATTTAACTACAATGCCTGGCCTATGTAATAGAAACAAATGTACTGAAACTACCTGCCTATTTAACAAGAACATCCTGACACTTGTACCAGCACATTTAATTTAGAAAATTAGATATACAGGTAGTCCCCAGGTTTCAGACATCTGACCTACGACTTACAAACAGGGCCGTAGCTGCGACGCATGTGCCTCAGTAACTGCTGCTCCGTCATCTTTGGCCTGGGGACGCTGCAAACGGTGGTTGGACGGAGCCTGGGGGAGCGATTTCGCTGCTTGCGCAGTGTAGTGTCCCTCAGGCGGCTCCTGGCGGCAAGCAGTTTCACTGCCCGCCCACCACACACGGCTGCCCCGTTTGTTCTTGGTGGGCGGCTGGTAATGCCGCAAGCGGTGACCAGGTTGTGGCTGAACGGAGGACATTAAGAGTGAATGGGGAGGCGGGGGTAGCATTGTAGTGGGCCTCAGATAGCTGCCTGTTGAATGGGGGCGGTGGTGGGCAATTCACTACCAGCCTTTGGCAGCGTACTGTAGTGGAGGTGACTGTGAGGTGGGCTGGTGATGAACCGCCCCTCACCGCCCCCATTCATTCTCAATAGCAAGCCTGCTTGTACTGTTAAGTACATAGCAGGAAGTTGTCTCTTGCCAGTACATCAGACATGTTGACAACTGGTGCCTTCCTGCTGTGATAGCGTGTACAGTGCTGTGCAGAAGACCTCATCTTAACCTTTTGTCTTCACCCTTCAAGAATGTCTCTGAAAGACAAATCTGATGCAAGTGCTGGTGATATAGTAAAGAGAAAAACCGTCACTATTGAAAATAAAGTAGAAATAATAAAAAGGTCAGAGAGAGGTGAAACTCCATCAATTATTGGCAGAGCACTTAGTTACAGTTGGTAGTTACAGTTGGTCAACAATAGCATTTATTAAAATAATGTACCTGTTCCGATTTACATACAAATTCAACTTAAGTACAAACCTACAGTCCCTATCTCGTACGTAACCTGGGGACTGCCTGTATGTAACATTTAACTTTAGATTTTTTCTCTGATAACAGTTTATTGTACATAAGAAGTGTTATTTCTTTGAACTAGGACATCCATGGTGGAGTTCATTTATAAGGATAGCTCAAGATTTGTTCTTTATCTGTATTTTCCACAACATCTACCTTATGGTCTCAATGCTCTAAAAACCCTAACCTGTTTTTTCTCACTTCCAAGCTCAGCAATAAGAGCATCTTTTTCCTTGTTCATCTCCTCAAGGTGATGGCTGTGCCCACGTCGTCCACTTTCTCGTTTCTCCCTATGTCTCAAAAGCTGACCAATCTTAAAAGACAACTCAGCATTCTCCCTTTGAAGTTGTTCGCTGTGAGTTTGGACTTCTGCAAGCTGTAGAAGAATCATAAAATTAGAGCTAAAGTATGGGCTAGTGGCCTTACACCTGGAAATACACAAAATGAAGCATATACAGTACAATCTAAAGCAGGGCTCTGCAGCTCCAGTCTATAGGGTGGTCCAGATCCAATTATGCAATTTTCATTACGCTAGAACTTAAGTTTATTGCATAGAAAATCACCCAAAAAATCCTGGGCCATTGAGAAGTGTGTGAACTGACAACATGAAGAATCATCTTTGTGCCGAACTGGAATCGTCCCACCATAAATCCAAGTCATCCAGACGATCTGGATCTGCATGATTAGATCTGGACCACCCTGTACAAGAGCTATTCCTGTGGCTGCAGGTTTTCATTCCAAGCCTTTTCTTAATTAGCAAGAAATTTTTGCGGCTATTTCCCCAATAGCAGACAAACAAATAATGAAGTACAAAACGAGGCAACACATGACCAGCTAACCCATGTCCATCATACAATATCAGAAAATAACGTAAGGTGAAGGTCTCAGTCAGGTCCACAAAACATTTTGATGTTGCTCTTAGAAACAAGAAAATCAACAGTTTTCGAAATATCTGCTGTCACAGAATGAGAGCACCAACAAGCCATAGAATTAAAATACTTTTAAGAATTTACTTCTAATTAAGAAACTGGTTGGAGTGAAATTGGCTGGAGTTTGAGGCCCCAACTTAGATGGTCATCATTTGGCTCACTTCATATCTCATTTCTATTTGGATGCTATTTAAGAAAAAAATGATGCAATTCAGAGGACTGACTGTTAAAAAAAACAAGTCAATTAAAATGAAGGGAAAATACGTTAATAAGCAGAAAAAAGGTCACTAATTAAGAAAAGGGTTAGAATGAAAGACTACAGCCAAAGAAGCGCTTCAGGACATGGAGATGGTCTGTAGAGGGATCAAATTGCAGATGCCCATCAGTACCCTATAATGACCAAGTGTGGGACCTAATGCTGCCAGCAAAGAATGGAGTGTAGGAGGTTATTAGGATAAGCAAATTTGCTGAAAGTTAACCATGAGGATTAAATTTATACAACCATGGGAACAGAATAATGAACAAGTGTGCTCAAAACACACTGATCCCAGCCCACCCTGTTAGACTCACCTACCTGTGCCCTTAAGGTGTCCACCATTTTTTTTGCTGAAGTCTTCTCTGCCTTTAACTTTTCTACTGTGGAACTGAAGAGACAAAGCACAAGGTAAAATGAATCACTTCTTTAGCCTTGTGCAATAAGAAACTTATCATTTCATCTTCATCTGGCCTGGCCAGACACTTGAACAGGAGACTGCAAACTGAAACTGCCAAGAGTGGTATTGGATGGACAACTAGCTCACACATTTCCTCTTATCCGTACTGTGTCATAAGAGCTTAAGAGACGTTGGTATTCGAAAACAATGTTGAAATGAGATCCTTAATTACATGTGATTATTACATAAATCTAAGAATGTTATTTTCCAGCTAATTTACTTGTCAACCCCGCTGACACATTCTAAAGACTGCTCTGCTTCACCCACCAGTAAAAAGGAAGATCAAGACTGATCATCTTATGAAGGAATGCCGAGCTATACAGTAAAGTAATTCTACAGGATGAATCTCCAGATACAAATCGCTTTAGATGTCATATCTGAAATAAATTATCCAAATATTTCCAAGGTTTGTATATCATTATTAGGAATGACAAACCTCAAGCCTCTAAATAAGGTTATGAACATCACGCTAGTGCTTTAAGCACAGAGAAGAGAACCACATTTAAGAAAGCAAAAACATTTTTTTATGTAAACCTTAAAGTCACATATTGGACTCCTTACAGAATTTCCTCTTGGGTTCCACCAAGTCCCTTTAGTGAATGCAGTGCCAAGTCGTGGTTCTCCTTAAGCTCTTCCTTTAGACTAATATTTTGTTCTGCTAACCTGCTGGCCTCAAGCCTACAAAATCAAAAAAGGGGGTGGATTAAAAAAAAAGTGCAAGCTGGAAAAGAGGAAAAGCCCAAAAGTCTGAATCTTTTCTTTCAGGCCAAGAACTTAAAAATGCAGAACTTTCCTGGGTTTTGCTTTTTTTTGCCACTGGCATGAAAAATGTTAGGTTTTGAATTAAAGACAGACACTGTAAAATAGTGGTGTGACCAATTACCTGAATAAAGTAAATATAAATTAAGTCATTTACCCAACTCACCAAAACAGGATGGATGTTGCAAGTTCTAGGTTGACTATATAATTAGGGAGAAAAGGCAGCAGAAACCAAGGTTAATACCATAGACTAGTAAAATGCTAGATGCCACACTAAAGCAGTGGTTCTCAACCGCTAGGGAAATGTTGTACACTTCACTGAAGGCCAACGAGAATGGGAGAAAATATGGCACTGTATATCTCTGCAATGGAAGGATTGCAGGGATGAAAGTTGTCAGGTGAGAAAAAATAAATTGTGGGATGTTGTGTTACCATGTTGCTTCAGATAAGGCCAAAATCCCAAGGCGATTAAGAAACACTGCATTAGCATGAATGCCAGAGCTAGAGCTCTGAACCAAAAGTAGAGTTAAAACTCTGAAAGCAGGAAAACCAATATGTTAGTGATTTCTTAGAAGATACAGCAGTTATGTGCTAGATCTCTACAACAGCAAAGATGGAGATTCTGGGAAGACTAGGAATTCTGGAGGCGCTACCATCAGTCAGTAAGGCAGGGTTAGTGGAGCCAAAAACAGACAGGGAGTCCTTAAGGTTCCATTTTTCTTGAGGCAAATTACCTGCAGATTTTAGTCTGTTCCTGGAGTTTCTCTTGGAGGTCACTCACCAAGGATCTCAGCCGCGTGTTCTCACACTCCAAAGCAGTACAGCTTTCTTCCAGCTCAGACACTGCCTGGATCTTGGAACACAGCTGTGCATTAAGATCCTGAAAACTCTCATCCTTCTGGGTATTCATATCGGCCATTTCCACCTGAGGGTGCAAGATTTTGAGGGCCTCTCCTTGCTTTTTCAGCTCCATCACTTGAGCATATAGCTGGGTATTTTCATTGGTCAGCCTGACTACTGTCTCTTTGGCCTGCTGATCTTCAAGTTTTGCCATGCTTTCCTGTAGTTCTTGGCTGGATAGCTTAAGAACTTCATGCTCCTGTTTCAGTATGTGGTTCTCTAGGGTTCTCTCCTCATAGCTCTGCTGAACAGTAGACAACTGTAGGACTTTGCAGTTTAGCTCTTCACATCTTTTAATCCATCCAGAGATTTCTTGGTGACATTCCTGGTTTTCTAGGTTGGTTGTTCTTATTCTGTCCTCAAAGCTTGCTTGCAATTTGCTAATCCTTCCCTGAAGGTGGGAAAGCTGCAACTTAAGCTGCAGGTTCTCCTCATTGGTAGAATTCAATTGCAATTGCAGAGTAGCCAAGAAGCTACTCTGATGCTCATGTTCTTCAGCTTTTACAGTTAATTCAGAAACTTTCACATGGCACTTGTCGCACTCATGAAAAGCACATTCTAGTTCTTTCTGTAGTGTAGGAATGGTTCCCATCTCTTGTCCTGGTGCTTGGATTCTTTCTTGAAGAGCATCAACATCATCAGCACTAGGAGTTTCATCTCTGTCAAGTAGTTTTGTCCCAGAAGAGGTACTATGCCCATCACAAATACTTGTTGCGACTCCAGTATCTTCAATTAAAATGTTCTCTTGTACTTCAAGTAACTTGACACCACTTTCCTGCTCAGTCTTATCATACTGTGATGGTTCAGGTGTCATGTGAAAGTTCTTGGGTTTGTGATCTTTGTGCTCTTCCTGTAGCTTTTTCAAAGGTGGAGCTTTGGTTTGCTGTTCTCCAATTCTGCTCTCAAAGGTGCAGATCTCTGCAGTTGTCTGGCACTGTTGTTCCCAGGATTCATGTTCAGCACTGCACACAGTGTTTGTTTTTTGATCAAAGGTATGGAGCCAAGCCAGAGGACTGGCTTGTTTCTGCTCAAAGTCTTCAGTGGCCTCCTGTTGTTGTTCATTTCTTGTTAGGACTTGATCTTTTGCTTTGGTCAATAGCTCTTCTTTAACATTTAGTAATCCGTGTGACTCATTAATCACAAGTGGCTGCAGTGCCTCTTCATGTTTAAGTTGTCCACAGGCTTTCAGAGCATCCAGCTCACTCAGAAGCTGTTGGTTTTGATTAACCACATGACTAAGCCTGTCCTCATAGCACTTTTCTAGGGCATCTTTCTCCTGAACAAGGCTCTCATACAGCACCTTCCTCTCCTGGTCCATCTTTTTTTGCAGAGCCTCCTGAAGTTGTTCACATTCCTGAAGTGTTTCCTCTTTTTCAAATTCCCATTGTGCTTTCTCCTCAGCATGTAGCTGAGTTAGTTCTTGCAGCTCCTGTTTGTGGAATGCCTTCAGTTTACTGACTTCTGTCTTGAAGCTCTCAGAAAATGCATGCTGTTCAGATAAGTACTTTGCCTCCACCTCTTGGATCATTTGGTTAAAGTGTCTTTCCAGGTTATTCCTACATATGGTAATGATTAGAGAATTATCAACATGTGCGATGCAATGACATGCTATGCTATAGATTCACCTCTTAAAGTTCTCAAACCTATAGTAGTTAGCATGGGATTCCAAACAGTTTCCATCCTACCATCTACCACACCCAGACTCATTAATTCAACAGATCTGTTCCTCACTGTAAATATGTGAGGAGCCTAGTATCAAAGCTCTATTGCTACATACCAAGCATGAACTGAAGCAGAAATCACTTGTCACCCAAATGTGCCAAAGGCCACTTATGTGGTTATCTAGGCTGGTCTCAATTTTAAAAGAAACTATATTCCACCATCACACTTGCAGACCTTCTAGAAAATTCTACTATGACAATCAAAACTGGCATTCTCACCTCTCATCATGCAGCTTCTTCTCAAGCTTCTCTAGCATTCCAGTTAGCTTGTCTTTCTCTTCACAGTGTTTTGCATTCAACTCTTCAAGCACCATAACATGCTGCTGCTCAAGCAAGGCTTTTTCATGACTGAACTGTTTCATGAATTGTTCCTCTTTTAACTCCAGTTCTGCAAGCAGTTTGTCACGTTCAGCGGCCACATGTTCTCTCCGATATTCATCACTCAGCTTTTCCAAACGTGCTTGTTCTTCCATGTACTTTTTTTCCAGCATGGCCATCTCAACTCGATAGGTCTGCTCCATTTTTTGCAAATCCAAGGATAGTTCAGCAATTCTAGCTTCTGACTGCTTCACCTCTTCTGCATGACACCTCTCTAGTTCAGCGATCCGAGCTTCTAGCTGGCTTACCTCTACTGCATGCTGTTTGACTAGATCTGCCCTATCTGTAGCATGTGCATGCTTCTCCCTTTCCCATTTTTCTTCCATCTCAAAGATATGGGCTTGTGAAAGTCTCAGCTCCTCTGCATGCTCTCTCTCTAGCTTAGATATGTCAGCCTGGATATTGGCTACCTCCTCTCTGTGCTTCCTGTCCAATTCCAAAATCTCAGTCTTGGACTGGTTCATTTCTTCTGCATGCTGTTGCTGCAATTCAGAGATTTGGGCATGAGCTGTACCCACCTTCTCTGACCATTGTTTCTCCAGCTCTGAAATTTCACCTTTGACCTGGCTCACTAGCTTCTCTCTTTCCTGTTCTTGCAGCTGCTTTTCTGTTTCTAGTTGAACATTTAGAGTTTCAACCTGGCCATACAAGTCCTTAACTAGGGACTGAGCCTGGACATTTTCTTCTTTCTGCTCCTGGCAGTGCCGTTCCAAGTTCTGCAACTGTAACTTGTGTGCAGCCTCTATTTCCTCCAACTTATTTTCAAACTGTTGAGCCAAAAAAGGTGAAAAGTACATTAAGGCTTAAAAACAGTAACAAACTAAAAAATAGTATATTTCATTTTTACTTGCTGCCATGCATACAATCTAGTAAATAATTAATTAGTATACATGAGCTAAATCAATACATTACACTATTTTCTGGTGAATCTGAATTTAGTACACTCTTATGTAAAGTGCAATATGGTATAGAAGTTATTAGTTTATATACCCTCAGATAGAATGCCTGACAAACAAGAGACCACTCAGTCCATTAAGCCTATTTAGTTGGCTAATAGTAAAGCTGTTCTAATAGCTTATCCAGATTTAAAAAATTGTCAAAATCCAAATCCTAAACCTATACTTTATATACAGTACTCTCAAGTAGGTAGTAGACATATAGAGTATTATTGTTTGCTGAAGTTGTACACAAATACATTCAGCAGCTACCTTGCTCTCCAACTCCTTTTGAATGCTAGCCACATCTTGGCGATGGTGCTCCTTCATTTGCTCCATCATCATCTCGGCCTCGAGACTGATATTTAAAGTGTGAGCCTCCTCAGAACCAACATCTGGAAAGAAGCAGCAGCAACATGTACTTAGAAATGCTTAAGATTTGCAGTTGTAGACAAGAAATGCAATTTGGGATTAAAAAAAGGTAAAAAGAAATCCGAAGCAGGTGGCGTGCTTCACCATGTGCACAATGACTATGCGCCAGCAATCATCAAAATAAACATCAGTTAATCTGTAGAGAGTCTGAAACTCTCTGTTTAGAGCCTCCTAGAGCAGTACCTGGATCTAGATTAATGCCATCACTCTTCGTATCAAATTCTTCTAACAAGGAATGTTTCACTGGAGTGCGGAAGACCTTGCTCTGGGTGCGGTATTCCTCCAGCTCCAGCTGCAGCTCATCAATCCGGTCTTGCAGTTCCTAAAGAAGATACATACAAATACAACAGATAATGCAATGAATTTGTAGAAAAATGTAGACATCGAAGACTGGGCAGTTCAGCAATGCATCAAGAATGGCCAGCAGAAATATATATGTTGGAAAGAAAATAAGTAAATTGGAGGAGTATGACAGACAATATAAAACAGCCACGTAGAAGGAAACAGACTTACTCGACACTGCTCTTCATAGGTGGCCCTCATCTTTCTAAGCCGCTCTTCTTGAAGGAAAAATTCAGCACTGCTTGGATCCAGGTCTCCAAACTGGTAAAAAGCACCAAAGCACAAATAATGCATGGCAGGAAGATAGAGTAGTAGATTAAAAGACCTAATATACCATCTCTGTAAACCACCCTGTTCAGGGAACTTTTACTATGCTGTGACCATTTTAGAGATGTCATGACCATTACACTTTGAATGCCTCATATATGCAGATACCAATATCATAACCAATGAGTTGCTAACTCAGAATGTCATTTACACATTGTATTATAGATGCCCCTCTATATGCACATGTATGCCCTTTTATCTACACAGTCAGACCTGCAATGATAAATAAGAGTCTGATCTTTAAGCATTTACAGTGCAGGTGTTTGATTTTACACTTGCCGAGTTGCTCATACAGTACACCCTGTTATGCACATCTTCTCTTGCAGCATAAGAAAATACTGAATCCCATTTAGTACCTAGTTTTATGTGCAGTGGCACATGTCCAACCTGCATGCACTTAAGCGGAATGCCATTTACATATGTTGTGCATGTGATTTAAAATCCAGATTTATATCCAGAAAGTTTTAAAAGTTCTCAGCTGTAAAATTACTGTATTCTTGTCCTGACAGATTAGACAAACATATTTTTCTTAATTTTAGATGATAATTTGAACACTGAATTCTGAAAAAAATCAGAATGAGTTTAAGTCACTAAATATGAGTACCCACTACCTAAAATGCTGATTGCAAGTGCATGATATTATATAAACTGTCTCACATGCATGTATGGGGTTTTCTTTCTGGGCTCAGAGCTAAGCACTACAACTCCTGGACCTGAGGGGGTTGGGGGTTGACACTGACAGTGTCATCTGTTTTCACCCACAGCCCTAAGAAACCACCCACCGAGTGCAACTGACTACGCCCATTCCAATCTTTCCTTTATAAAGCCGAGGCACTCCCAGCATTGGTCGTCTCATTCTAGAGAGAGAAGACCACAGAACGGAGCTCCACATATTTCAAAGAAATAACTCAAAGTATACTGTATATGTAATGTTGATTGTCAGCTTAAAATAATCTCCTAGGATGATATTTGTCCCGAATTTATTAACCACTTACAAAAGCAATGCTGGGAACCTTTAAGAGTCATGTGACCAAGTTTTGTCTTCATTTAATTCTGGACATCTGTGCTGTCCTCAAAAACTTCCCCTTTCTTCTTCTTTTTTTATTTTTAATAATACATAATGTAATTAAACTCTATTTCTAGCCTTCTTTTCAAATCCTAACATGGTCAGAAGGTAGAACATTTGATCATCATTTAATTTTGTTGACGCTCAATGCATACCAACATGTTCATTCAAAATTTCCTGGCATGATCCAATTGAGATTTGCGCTTCATCAGAAATTTCTTGGATGATTAACAGTGACCACTTCAAAACTGTACTAGGCCACCTCATTTTCCTCAACTCAGTCAGCCAATTCAAACTAGGATCCTTAAGGAGACTTGCTATTGGCCATGCACCATTTCTAATGGGTTTTAGCAGAGAAGCATTCCCTAAGTGTTTAAAGGTAAACTTCCATGCTCTGCAGCAGCTCCTTATGTAGCCAGGTACTAGCCACAATGATTCCACACTGTAGCACGTTTTTCTCCAGATATTACTTTATGTTTCATGACATAGTAGGCAAATTATATTTTATTACTTTATAAGAATAACCACAGTACACACTAAATAACTAAGCACTCATACATAATAACTTTGCATTCCTCAGTATGCGTAACAACAACAGTGCTATTCCTGTGTATGGAGGACGATAACAATGATAACCAAAGCATTTCACCAAACAGGGTATGTGAACTTGTGCATGCACCATAACACGTTTTATTTAAACAAGAGACAATCTCAGAATAATTATTAAGTAAAGATTACTGTAATATTATGTATTCACTCATAACATACATATTATGCACACACACACTCATAGACACAAACTTACAAATTAAGATTTGTTTTATACTGTATATAAATAATTTACATACATACATATACACATATCTTTTTTTAGCATTTACCAATTCTACAAATGTTTGTCTACTCCTACATACACTCTGATATACATACAGTTACAAAAGTAGGTAAGTTTTCTTACCCGCTCACTCAAGATGCTATCCAAATTCTTTTGCAGTTTGCTGGCCAGATTCTCACTTTCTATTAGCTTATCCATGTTCTCCAGGAGTTCAATTTCCAAACGACTATTCTCCTACAAAACATTACCTAGTTTTACTATTGGAATCAGATGTGAATCACATGCATCTATGGAACCACGTGTGTACAATTTGCTGTTTCGCAGTACCTTAAAAGCAAGAGTCAGACGGTCTCTGAGATATGCCTCCTCCTCCTTCATCCCCTCAATTTTTTTTTCCAGATCTCGCCGGTGTTTGCTCGCCTGATGCAGGATCACATCTCTCTCATTTGTCAGCTCAGCCTTCACTGCAACCAACCTTTCTTTATATTCCTCACTTAGCTTTCTGCAAGAAAAGGAGTTTCAGAGATGTACCAGAACTATTCCTTTCTGACAGAACATTTGCTAACTCATCAACATTGCACCAGATCCTTTCCATCTTGTGGTGAAGTACCTGATGTTATAGTCATTAAGGCGTTCAAGTGCACTGTGGTGCTCGTCTACTTCTGTAGCCATTTGTGTCTTGAACTTGTCGGCCTTGTCAAGATCATTACGAACCTTCTCCTTCTCCCTGACTTCATGGTCCAGACGCTCCCTGAGAAAGTGAAAAAGTGAACAATGAGCTCTCATAAGCTATCACTGTTGCACACTTGTACAAGTATCAGTCGATCTGATTGAAAAAGGAGCTCCCTGCTTTCTCTTTATCATAGATATGCTAAAGTGTGATTAGCTTCTTTTCTCCCAAATGTGGGAATAACAGTTCTTTAGCATGTTAATCTGGTAATTATAAAAATCCATTAAGGAAACTGCATAACTTGCATGGCAAAATTAATGTTCTACCAATGGACATACAGTTCCACAATCTCTGTAAGACATGTTACATGTTGGGGACTCTTACAGTAGATGACGGATCTCAGCTTTAAAGCTTGCCAGCACTGCCTGATGAATTCCATTCTTGGTGATAAGAAGCTCATTCTCAAGGGCAACTGTCAACTCGCTCAGATTCACCTTCCCCTCAGTATTGAAGTCCAGCGCCTAGAAAGTTGTAAAGGTAGAGCATCAAGCCTGATGATACTGAATCACATCCTGCATAGCCATGCTTTAATCCTGAGGTAGCACTGAGGTTTTGTTTGCTACTGTAATATAGCACAGGTGGGAAAAAAAAATTATGATTATCCAAAATAAATCACCTCTTCAGCTAAGTACATTTTCAAAAGCAATGTGAGGCTCGGAATTTTTTTTTTTCTGATAAGCTTGTGGTGCATGGATCTGTGCTATTATAGCGAATATCTTTTCAGAAATGTTTTTAAAAAACCATTGTTACAAGCAAGCAAAATGTATTTATAAAGCACATTTAAAACCAAGATTTTGTTATCCAAAATACTGTACGTATAATGGGTAAAAGTCAAGGCAAAGGACAACAAAGTTACAAACCATATAACAAGTACCAAAGACACACAGGATAAAAGGAAGCAAAAGTATTAAAAAACAAAACAAAACGGGCACAAAGGAAAGGTTAAAACTAGACATGTCTGAAAATTTACAATTAAAACATTTCCCAGACAAATTTATATACAATTACAGCAATAATTAACTGGGCGAGAAGAATATGAGTGACAAAAATAATAGCAATACAGGGTGAAATTCAATTTTAGCTGTCTTTAATTGAGGAACAATAAATGCAGACATCAAATCTGGTGTATGTTGGCAAAACAACAAAACAGTTAAATAAAAAAGATGAACTATATACTGAAACTAGTTTCTGTAATACTATTTACACAAGTTGAAAAATGCCTTAAGGATAAGTTCAGTATTTTTCAGGTCCATGTTATTTCTTCACAAGAACACTAAGTATTGTGTTTTAAAGAAATGCATTTTTCTTTGTATACATTTTACAAAACTACTTATTAGCCTGTACTTCTGCTTTAAAATGGAGGTCATATGGCATCTGCCCAAAAATTGAAAACAAAAGCCTTAAAAGCTACCAAATGCACCCATTTTTCAAGTCACGAGTGTTATTAAGTATTGATCCGCATCTTAAGACATGGATCATTTCTCTATAGGAAAGAAAAAAAAAATCAAAAAGCAAAACATTTTTGTGAGATTCAGCCATTTTAAAAGACTGTTGTGTGCTTCTCTCCGACGACTGCCTGCCATTTGCAGCCACCTTTCAGTTTGAAAAGTCATCTTGCACTGTCGCTGACATTACTCAATGTTGTGATGTGAATAATTGTCTGTTCTGTAATTAACTAGACAATAATCACTTACAAATGTCAGATCACTCACAATTTGTCTTTTTTTTTTTTAACATGTGATAATTAAAATGTGATTTAAAATTGCTACAAATCACAACTTAGAATTGACCTTATCATATTATGGGCTTGATTAAATACCTACCATGAACAAACAGTGAAACCTACTACCTGTAATTACAATTACTCATTCAAAAGATTCCTAAGTTCTTTTATTACCAAATCTTCAGCATGAACTTTAAAACTTGATAACTGGTTTGTGTCACTCCAATCTGTTTCACTGAGGTTTGTCTTTCTCTCATATTCTGAACACAAAGTGTGTAATGCAAAATGTTAATTGGCACTGCAAACATTTTTTAAAAGAGAGAAGGCCAACAGCTTGTCAATGCCAAGGCTTTTATATAAAATAAAAAAAAAATGCAACACAGTGTAGTCAGTTCAGTTCAGATTACCAAGTACAATGAAACTTATGTGCACGCTTCACCATCACACGAGAGTCTCACTTAATAGGCTTTGTGCATGTACTGTATTCACTATTTGTGTCAGCATTACCTAAAAAAAAAAAAGAAATGATTTGAGTACACATGGCATAGAAAAAATATGACTGGACTAAGCAGGTGCCACTGGTGCTGGCCTACATTTTGAATCATGACTGAAACATACTCAAAGCAGATGATGTCAGTGCATACTGAAAAATCTGCCACTGTGTCAGACACTTAGTCCTTTTTTCTGCAGAGCTTCACTTGTTACAAGCTATAGTGGGACATAACCACTGAAGAAACAGAATCGCAGGGTTCAAAAGTAGGATAATACACAGCCTGAAGCTGCAGAAATTTGTGTGAATTCGAGTAGCACACAGGGTAAATGCCAAAATTTCACCAACTACACGCACTGTGAGGAAACAACATCACAAGAAACATGTCCTTACCTCAAGAAAACAGTACCAAGAATCCATAATAAAAAATACTTCGTTTACTTTTGTTGCTACAAGCATGCCGCAGAAATGCAGAAGGCACGTTTTCTTTAAAATTGAGACCTTTGCTACTTCAAAGTGTATTCAGTAAGTTTTAAGGCTTTTGTTTTCACATTTGAACCAATGCCCATTTTGAAATGAATGAACTGGCTAGGTATTTTTTTTTTAAATGTATAAAAAATGCTTTACTTTAGAATGCAATTTCATGTGGAAAATGAATATATACTATGACTATAAAGATATAACTTGAAAAATATCAAAATGTATCCTTTAACTATAAAAATCTGTACACCTTCATGAATTAAAATGTGTACTTTCTTCCTAGAAAAGGCAAAGTTTTTTGGTTTAACAAAAAAAGCTGAAAAAGCAGTGGAATGACAAATGCAACATAAATAATAATAACTATAAATGCCATCTGTTAGAATGTGAGAGACATAGCAACCGGACAGACATACAGACATCTACCCTTTTATTAAGGTGGATATGAAAGTTTGTAAAGTTACTTAGGTGATGAAAGAAATTCACTGATGAAGAATGAGAAGAGTAGGACGCAGAATCTTTAGCTACAAAATGTCTAATCTCTAGAATGGTCTAACTTAAGTCTCTGCATTTAAATCAAAGTTAAAGAAAGAAATAAAATTAAAAAATCAGTTTGACTTGTATATGTTCAATGGAGAAATGGTAACATAAAACAAAATACTGATGTTTAAGAGGAGAAGCACCTAGCATAAGCCCCGCTCACCTCCAAAAACAGAAACTACCTTGTCCTACTGGTAATTTAAATGGCTTACTGTACAGTACGTCACAGCAACTCTCCACCCTCAGGACAAAACACAAAACAAGAAATTAAAAGAAAAATATAATCACTCCGGACATTAAAGGGGATTAGAGCTGTTCACACCTCCAGGAACAAACTACCAAACATGCAATTCCTCACTGTATGCTTTCATCGCCAAACCAACAAACAAACTCACAAACAAAAAGGACAAGATCCCCATCTTCTTTCCAATGAGTCTGCTATAAACATTTGGACTCCAATCAAAGCTCGTTCAGGATTCTCACATCCTACCAGGTTAAACCCTTCAAGAAATCCTTCCATCAGTCTATATATGGATATATTACTTTCAATACAACATTTCTCTGATGCAATATTACAATAATAGGCAATTATTACACATTTTATTTGGAAGCTACAAGTAGTAAGCAATTCTGATTCTCTCTCCTTTTTATTTGTATAAGTTTGCCATGATCAAGTCATTTTTTTTTTTTTTTTAAAATCAAGATTCCTCCTGATTTTAGAACAGGAAATTTAGTGAATGTGTCCGACCATAAACATATTCTGGCAGAAACACTAAATGATGTGTTTGTTACATTCAAGTGAAGGCCATTTGGAATCTGGGGCTAGATTAAAATTAGACCACAATACTGATCTATTCAAAACTACAACATGTATATTTGTGTTTTATTTAAACTATGCTTGTAATGCTATAACAATGCGTGTGAACAATAAATGAAAAACTACTTTATATGAGTAAATTGAACCGAATTTAATTTTGTAACCATGGACAGAACAAGTTGAGTAAATAAGCCTTTAATTTTTTTTGTTTATGCTATATTCTGTTCTTATACATATACTGGTTCTCATATATAGCTCAATATAGGTAAGGTTTTAAGTTTATAAATCCAATAAAAAAAAAATTAATGTAGAACGTTTAAAAAAAGGAAAAAAAGTTTTAAATAAGGTGGAGTGACCTCAGTAGACTTAATCATAAAGTTCACACCTGCAGTATTTCATGGCTGTTATCAATGCCTTCTTCTTGCCAGGCATCCATAACCTGATCAGCCGGAGTGTATCCTGACCCATCATCCAGGCTGGAAAAGAGGCGTAATCCAATTGTGCTGGCCATTGCAGACGGGGTGGCTGTACGTCTACCGCTCTCATCAAATGGCTGAATACAAACAAGGAAAAAACGGACTGAGAAGGCGAGTCAAGTCAGTACAGGAAATATGGCATGTTGCATCCTCAGTACCAAAAGTAAAAGCTTTTACATGGGATTCTGGTGTCATGAAGTAGGCTGTGGTAGATTATGTTTACACTGTAGTCACAGTCTGAAGTGGGACATTTCTGAGCCATTATAATGGGGTGGAGGGTGCATCTGAATCTGATGAACTACAGTTGAGGAAAGCACTGAATTGTACAAACTGACAGAAAATTATATCACCAGCTATAATGGGTAATGAGGTGTAAGCTCATGTGTGGTGTCTCCAGAATTATTATTAATAATTACAGTAGCCATTACACACAAGAAGCACAGTTCATACAGCACAGTTTTTTATGCAGTTATATACTGTTGAACAGTCAATGCAAAGTGATCACTTATGAGCTCTTTATGTAGCTATTTTAAGTATGAGGGAGGTTGAAGTGAGACACACGAGCAGCGCCCTCAAATTCCAACAGGCCTATGTATTTTAGCTTGACAGTTTGACGGCAGACTCATAATCACTGGCTGTGGAGAAATTGACATACCTGTGTGGAGAGGTGCCTTTTTAACTGCCTGTAAGGAGTTGATGCAGAGGGGGTGGGTGGCTTACGATTTCTCAGGATGGCACAGATGAAATCCTTCACGCTGCAAGTTCCATTGTTGTCCACATTCACCAGGGAGTCTTCAAGGGTCTTTAAAATAGTAAAGATTGCCCTATTAATGTTTAGGCTGACCAAAAGAACATATCTTGGGAATTCATAGAATAATGGATCACTTACTTTAATACCACTAGAAAAAAAAAATCTTCTGACAGCATTTCTGGTCCTCATCTTCCAATTAACCTACCATAATATTGTATCTTGTCTTGCAACCATTACTCCCTTACCAACAGTCACCATGATAATTATTACACCTTGTGATGGACGGACGCAACGCCCCTGTATCCGAAGGACTGCAGGAGAGACTGTGTTCTGGGCATTACCTTCCCTGGGACACTACAGGGCAGCCGCCTTAGCTTGTTGTACGACCACGGGCTTGGAGATTGGAAGCTCCACCCTGCTGGGACCCATGGCCACCACTAGAGGGCACTTGGACTTGGTTGGAGCTCTGTGTTGCAACACTTCTGTCACACCCAGAAGTGCTAACAGAAGCCGATCGACAAGCACTTCCAAGTGCATTATAAAAGGGGTCAGCAGCCACTACTCGTGGTGCCAGTGTCAGGTGGAAGAAGACAAAGCTTGCTGGAGGAGGAGTGGTAACGAGAAAGGACTGTGAGCTGGAAAGAAGTAAGAACTGTGCTGTAAGGATGGGAGGCAAGGGGAAGCTGATCCCATGTGAAAAATAAAGGTGTGTTGAACCTGCACTTGTGTCCGTGCCTGTCTGTGTCGGGTAGGGCGGCTGGTATATCCCCTGGTGGTTTATATTGGCTCTTAATAAGATATACTAAGCACCCTGTTCAAAACTTGCCTGTGATTAAGGATTTCCTGGTGAATCCTGGTTTGTTTGTGTCAAAGACAATATATTTGTAAAGCAAATGTTCGTTACCCACTGCCCTGTTAGGAAAGAAGGGTGTACAGTTAAACCAAGGCTGTAATGGGTGGGAGTTAATGGTGTTAAAAATGCCTACAGACAAGGCAGATGGCATACCTCTATCTTTTGTTTGCAGATGTTTTGTGTGAATCCTCCATCTCTGTGGTAAACCTGGAGTTAACCGAAAATATTTCAACCCACTCATTCAGTTACCTATTTGCTTACTGAGTTCCGGATTTCGAAAAGAGTGTTTATCTGAAATGCCCCGAGTACAAGGCAGGAACCAAACATGAAGGGTGGTCCAGTCCACATTTTCTTTACAAACAAGACTCACAACTCTCTGCACAGTACAGTCATATATTCTAACTCATTTCCCAGCTTTTCTCTTCCTGGACATTGTGAGCCTGGAGGGCAACCAGCAGCAATATGAATGAAATCATCACTGAGTTGGTGATGGGGGTCGGGCTTGGGGCGATCAGACCACTCATAAAATCAAGTAACAGCAGCAATATGGACATGAAAAATTGTAGTTAAAACAAATTATAACCATTTACACCTGTATTAACATGCATCAGGCATAAGACCATATTGGAAAACCAGGTGTAAAATGTACTGGTGATGGGGCACACAGACAGCATTCGGTGTTGGTCAGAAGCAGATAGTGATCACATTTACCACGACAGGAAATGCAAATGCGTTTTCTATCAGGTCAGCGGAAAGGACAAAAAAAAAAATCTAGTGGGGAGTTAGTGGCAGTAAGGCAAGTTAGTGGAACATGTGTGAAATTCAGCTACCATGTCCTTCATAAATCTGTCACATCAATGGCAGTTCTTTATGCAGTCAGTAGGGCATGTCATCACCTTTTTACTTTTTCTTGGTAAATAATTAAAGAGCAGCCACTCTCCATTCAAACTACAGGTTAGTAGTTGTGGCACACAGATAAACACTAGCAGACACTGGGGATGTAGTTTAATGTCAACTGCCTAAATTATATACTGCTACAATCACAATATGAACTTGTGCCCCTTGAATTTGATAGCTTTGACATCCTTGGTATATCTGAAGAATTCAATAGAGCTCAAAGAAAAAAACATGCAGGCTCTAGAAGAACATACAAACCCCACAGCGAAAGTGCTATGTCTTTCTCTTAAGAATTGACATTTGCTCTGAATTTTTCAAGGATTTTAAATGATTCTCATGATAAATAACTTTATCCGCTCACCTCTAACCCCAGACGCTCACACACTTGCACCAGTTCCTTGTGGCTGGCATATCCATTGCAGGAGACTCCTAGTTCATTGAAGACTTCTGCCAAGTGCTCTTCCAGCCCATCAGTAGATAAGGAGACACCTGTTCTTGAGGCACCCAGATCATCAGGATTCCAAAACCGAAGCTGACCTGTACAAACCACAATAATGAATAATAATGAAAGTAGGGTCAGCAGTTGGCAGATGGACTATCAGATTGGAAGAGGGATTCCAGATTCAGAGAGCCAGGTGTTAGGGTGCCAAGAGGTATGTAAAGTCTCCTTTGCCACACAAAAGACCCTGTTGCTACAGAACATAAGGGCTACTGCTGTGCAGGTATCAACACTCAAATTAAGACTGGATATTAGCTTACCTTCAGCTTCATATTCTTCACTTCTGTGCTCGAGAGCCCTCAGGTTCTGTGAAAAGAAATCACAAGGTATTACCATCTGACAGCTCACTAAAAAGTCATAATTGTATTAACTGTCCAAACGGGGAAGAAGGAGCCATTTGGAGCCTGACCATGTAGAACTGCTGCTAACAGCAAGCTAGGGAGGAATGCACCATCCATCTGATATCTTCACAAACATCCTAAGCAAGCATGGAGAACACTAGAGGTGCCTGTTGGTTTGTGAGTTTTCCTCCCCTCACAATAAATGCAACATGTGACTGAAAAATGTGAATAAAATTCCATATCAGTTAATAATTCTTTAAACTAAGCTCCTGCTTTAATTAGAAATCCTATACTACCCTCTTTATATTGTCAAAAACACTGCGGTGTGCAAGTTACTTAAAGTGATTAAATCTATATTTTTATCCAATTTAGTCAGACTAGGCTCAGAATTTTTAGCATGATATTTTAAGTTGGATTTTTATACGGATATGTAAACACTGTGTACACACATGGAACTTTGTCCTTCAATCACAAATGAGACCCACATTAACAGATTGACCTTAACTTTAAAATAATTCAGGCTCTTACATTCAACTTGTGTAAAGATTAAATCAAATCAAATAGCCTTTTATTGTCAATTCACTTTATGTACAGAACATACAGAAGAATCAAAATACTGTTTCTCTCTCATCTTCGTAGTACAATAAAATATATTTAAAAAAAGACATTTTGGAAATAAAATGAGATTTGAAGTAATACCAACTGTCATAGCCAAGAAGGACAGGACTACAATCTATCAAAACTCTAGGAAAGGCCAAACATTAAATGTCTTAAAGACAAAAAGACAATATTCTTTCATATTATGTTAAAAGCGATGAATATTGACATTGTGCTGAACCACCTGTTTCAGAGTACTTTCTGTGTAAACGAGGGAACTGCATCACATGTATGAACAGCAAAAAGCCAACAGAGCATACTTCAAAAAAAAAAAATGAATACTAAAATAGTCTTCTAACCCTGTTGTAAAAATCACATTGATAATTTATGAACCTCAGCATGCTGTGAAAATTTTCAAGTAAAGACGACAGACATTTCAAGACATGGCAGTAACAATGGTTTAATTTAGAAGTGTAATATTCTGTAGAATTCTACAGACATAGAGTGTGGTTTATATACTGTATTACCTACACAACCCTTTTCCTGTTTTATTTCTATATTAACTTATCCTCGGTGCTGTTCTAATTACCTTCCACTCATTAATATTTGAAGCAGTTACTTGTGATATTCTTTTAAACCTTTGTTGAACGACATTTGGTTTAAACTAAAACTGCTTTTTGTTTAAAGTTTTAATTTAATTATTTATAACATAGGTAAACATAGCTATTACACCTACATATATTTATATACGATTTTCACCTTTTTTAATGGATAGGCTCCATTAATAGATGCACACTTTGATGTTCTAAAGTTGTTCTGTGTACCTCTTGTTATAATTTTTCTGAACTGGTTCTAAATATTTTTGATCTAGTATCAAGCTTTAGTAATTGAATTGAGAGCTGTATTAATTTGAGGTCTATTATCCCGCCCTATCTTTGTACGTTAGTCTTCCTGCAGGACTCCTTTGATTAAATAATTAAGCATTTTTTTCTAAATTGTAGTAGTACTCATTAACCTCGGCACATGAGAGTGAAAACAGGCTGCATGTTTAGTTCATTCAAGTAAGAAAGTAACTGTACTCGTGACAGTAATGCTGTGTAAACCTATCGAAAACTACACAGTGAGAGTGTTCAGATGAGCAGGCCATTCAGCTAAACATGGCCCACTCTTCATTAACAACTTACTTTATGTACCTCTGTTTCTCTGTATGAATAAATATTTTGCAACATTTCTGTAAAATTCACCCTTGTATAATTTCCACCTCTGGCCCAGGTAGTAGATTTATGTCAACAGTTATTTTAAAATTTCAAAACAATTCTCATGTTACCTCTTAATGTACACTTGCTTAAAAAGAATCTACATCAGTATTCCTAAATTTAGCACATTTAGTGTAATTAAATTACATCTAAAGAGCAGACACAAGAGCAGATGGCAAGAATGTTAAATTAGAGTAACTACAGTATGCTAATACCATTAATAACCAAAGCACAGCAGAAGAAACAAGGACGGAAGTCCAAAGCAAGCCTGAATTGTTAAATTAGTTTAAATCTTCAAAAAATATTTCTTTACTTGTGTCACAATATTTTGATCTATCCTGAATGCTTAATAGGATGCTCCACAGAAAACTTTGTTAAAATTTGAACATTAACAGAGTGTACAGTGCAAAAAACACATGCAAGAATAAATATATTCACTATGATTTCATAACAATTAAAAACTAATCGTGTATAATTCTGGAATCTCATTCTCTTGGAAACAATACCAGGAAACCATTCAAAACTGCTAGAAGGCTGGAGAAAGTTAACAACAACAAAGCTAGCACAGGTCCACCCAAATAATTACATTACTGATAATGTATAGCGATGCACAAACCAAAGGATCGGTTCTGCAGCATTCAGTGAATCTGCTTGGCAAGGGCAGAGATGCAGCCTACTGGGCCGCGGCTTACTGAATCAGTAAAACAGCGGGCACTTTGAATGTGAAATGTTGACTGCAGATCCCCAGCACTCCAGGGTTGTTAAATCCAAGGTCTTGAGGAGCACATCAAGTAACAAAATATCTGGCTAAAATGAGGTAGCTCAATTGACTTCACTTAAATAAATGTTTAAAATACTCCAAACTTTCAATTATAGTGCTGAATTCCAAAAAATGAAGTACAGCGTCACACTTGATCCTTCAGCAGAGTTAACAGATTCCATTAGATATCAGATTTCATTTTTTAAGCTATTAGCCCATATGATGATGAAAATCCAAAATCCAGATAAAATGTCACAAAAGCACCCCATGGATCACAGTCTCTCCTATAATTTTAGAAAAACCACGAAGTCTTTAGCACAAAGACCACAGATTCCTCTGTTCTGCTAATCAGTGCTCACCATGTAATTTATTTCCAGTCCTTAAAAACTAATAATGCAAACTATCACTAACAGTAGCTGGCTGCAGAAACATGCTTAGATCTCGCCTTGCAAAATGCTCTCTATATTGCTTTTTCACATATCCCAAAAGCTTATAGGTGCAGTTACACAATTCTCAGGTCAGTCAGTGCACAGCACATAACCTGCCTTTTGGTAGTCCATTTCGAAATGAGAATTCACCAGATTATTAAAAATTATAATTAAAAATCATCCACCAGACTTTAGGATCTTTTAGGATAAACCCCACAAAATAAAACACAAAACTCAATCCTCTCACTTCCCCATAGATTCAGGTGTTCCTCACATTTGCAGAAGATGAAAAGGGGTTCTTTATACAATACTTCACTAGGATGCTTAGACCTTCTTCACTTCACACATAATCACAAAAGAAGAGATTTCCCAAACATATTTCAGAAGTTAGCAGTCAGCAGAGGGGCTATATCATCATGAAAATCTGCAGAAAAAGGCAGTTCAGTTAATGCTGTGCTACAAGTAAGCAGGAACCAGAATTCCCAAAACATCTCCCTCTCATTTATTGCAAAGAAAGGTGGCAGACAACACTACTGATAATAGCACAGCACACACCAAGTTTAGTTAAAGGAAGGTTGCCCACCAGCACAGCCACCATATTCAAACTATACGGAACGCCATTTACCACACCCCTTCATCATTCTGTGGATTATATTCCACCACACAAAAAAAGTTCCAAACATAAATAGCGACGGGATAAAACAGTTTAGATTGTATCAGTCTGCGACATGGGGTGGCCAGAGTACCACCCTCACAAATTATTTTTAATAATCTTCAAACGTTTATGCTCACACGAGTGAATGAACCTAGGCACTGCCTAACTGCTTACATGCCTAGTATATCAGAGCCTCCAGGTAGGCTGGTCAGGTATTCCTGACCCCTGAATAACCAACACCAGCTTAACTGTTCTCACGGAGTTCATAGCAGACACGGCTCATCCCGCTATCAGCAAGCGAAGGCTCCAGGCCCCGATCTCAAGCCAAGAGAGTCTCAGTCTTTGTTCTGATGAGATTGTAGGCGGAAATTGAGACCTTGGCTTAATCTGCCTGGTTTCCACGGAGATAAGCGTTTACCCATAATTCACTTAGGTAGCACTATTCACTGTATGCTGCAAACGGACAGAGAAAGAACTATGAATGGTACCTTGAAATAATAAAATAAACACTGTAAAATCTAAGTCACATCCAGGACTGTACTGCTCCATGATAAGCTCTGGGGCAGGCACAGAGAAAGGAGGGTCCTATCTGGTTTGATAGAGACATGGAGAAGGAGGAGTATAAATAAAGCAAAGAACTTGAAAGTATAAGAAGAATAATACATTGCCCATCAGAGAAATTTCACTTAAAATTGCAAGTGGAGCATTAAGGTCTGCATGGATAGATGGTCAATCACTGCTTGTTGTTGGTATCTGCATGTATTTAAACTTTGCCAATACATACATAAATACATCCTGTACATCCATTCTCAAACATGCTTAAGTGCAATTCAGAGTTGTGGGAGGGCAGAGTCTATCCAAGTAGCAACAGGAGCAAGGAAGGTACCAGCTCTGTATGTGACACCAGTCCACTGCAATAAAATACAGCAGAATCATTAAACCTGGCAGCCTGAACAAAAAAAAATTTAATAAGGAAAGTCCCAGATGAATGACAGAGAAGATTAAAATAAAGAAAAAATCCCACTCAGTTCACTTTACCCACTAGCTTGTATTAGTCAAGGCACCCTTGTTCTGGATGGGGACACATGAATCATCACCCACTAAAGATCATTTCCGGCGCCGCATCCGAGTGGCAGCCTTTCCAGCAGCTCCGTATATGACTTTATCTTTTTACCTTTTTATCTCTATTTTTCTCTATTTCACTGATCACTTCTACCACTTTCTTTTATGTGGAATTGCTCCCTGGACACTTTTTACACATTTTACTATTTTACTATTTGACATGGATTGTTACACTCCGAGAATCGCCTATTCAAGTAGTCAGCTTAAAGCACTGAGAAGAAATGCTTATGCCGGTGTGGTTCCTTATTTACCTGACGAGGTAAGAAGACGATATCGGGCAGCCGAGCGGCAAAGATAAAAATAAGATTAAATGAGACAACTTGAGAGAAAATGGCGTTATAAACCGTCGGTGCCTTCTGTGATCCTGGGAAATGTAAACTCACTACCAAATAAGATCGACGAACTGGCTGTGCTGGTGAAAAATGTCAAAACCTACAGAGAATGCCGCTTGCTGTGTTTTAGTGAAACGTGGCTAATATCTACCATCCCAGATGCTAACGTGGAGCTACCCGGGTTTAGCACAGTTAGAGCGGACAGAGACGCAAGTACCTGTGGAAAGAAGAAAGGAGGAGGACTCGCTCTCTATGTCAATACAAAGTGGTGCAACTCAGGACATGTAAACGTTAAAATCTCCACTTGCTGCAGGGACATCGAACTGTTGGCCGTAAGTCTGCGCCCTATTACTTGCCCAGAGAGTTTGGACACGTGATTGCTGTTATTGTTTACATCCCCTCAAGCGAACGCGAGATGGCGAGTGACATCATCCATTCCGCAGTTGCTAAGTTACAAACGCAGCACCCTGAGGCACTTGTGCTAATCGCTGGAGACTTTAACCATGTAACGCTGGATAAAACATTACCTGCCTTCTCCCAGTATGTGGATTGTAACACTCGGGAAACAGGACTATTGACCTACTATATGCAAGCGTTAAAGACGCATACAGCGCCACCCCACTGCCTGCGCTTGGGAAAGCAGATCATAACCTGGTTCTGCTTCAGCCTCAATACAAACCAAGAGTGAGGGCGCTACCTACAACCACACGCTCATTCAGGAAGTGGTCCCTGAGGCAGAGCAGGCTCTGAGAGACTGCTTTGGAACTACAGACTGGGATATATTGCTTGGGTCACATAGTGAGAACATTGAAGAGGCTGTTGAATGCACAACTGATTACATCAACTTCTGTATGGACATTGTAGTTCCAGTAAGAACAGTATGCTGCTATGCTAACAACAAGCCATGGATTACAAGTGACATCAAGGGCCTTTTGAACCAGAAGAAAAGGGCTTTTAAAGGTGGTGATAAGCATGAGCTGAAGTGCGTGCAGAAGGAACTCCGAGTCCAGCTCAGGGGGCGAAAGAGCAGTACAGGAGAAAGCTGGAGCAGAAGTTGCAGAACAACAGTATGAAGGAAGTGTGGGATGGGATGAAGATTATCACTGGCTGCAGCTCAAGCGGGTGCCGCCATCGAGACAGACGTGGAGAGAGCAAACCAAATGAACAACTTCTTTAATAGGTTTGATCACAGTAACCCACTCTCACCTCGAGTACTGCATCCTCCAACCATCCTTCTGCTGATACCAGCATAGGTGAGACATCCCCACCCACAATTACAGCAGCCCAGGTGAGCAGAGAGCTGAAAAGACTTTGTGCCAGCAAAGCAGCGGGTCCA
This sequence comes from Polypterus senegalus, assembly GCF_016835505.1. NCBI lineage: Eukaryota > Metazoa > Chordata > Cladistia > Polypteriformes > Polypteridae > Polypterus > Polypterus senegalus. The sequence continues at coordinate 32,056,210 of NC_053171.1, read as the reverse complement.
GATGGTGTATCGCCACGATTGCTGAAGGCCTGTGCGTTGGAACTGGGGAGTCCTCTACAGCGCATCTTCAACCTGAGCCTGGAACAGGGAGAGTCCCAGGCTTTGGAAAACATCTTGTATCACTCCTGTCCCAAAGGTATCACGTCCTAGTGAGCTGAATGACTTCCGGCCTGTTGCTCTGACGTCACATCTGATGAAGACCATGGAGCGGCTGCTGCTTCACCACCTGAGGCCACAGGTCCGCCACCCTCGACCCTCTGCAGTTCGCATACCAGGAGAAGGTGGGAGCGGAGGATGCCATCATCTATATGCTTCATCGATCCCTCTCCCACCTGGACAGAGGCAGTGGTGCTGTAAGAATTATGTTTTGGACTTCTCTAGCGCCTTCAACACCATCCAACCTCTGCTCCTTAGGGATAAGCTGACTGAGATGGGAGTAGACTCACACCTGTGGCATGGATTGTGGACTATCTTACAGACAGACCTCAATATGTGCGTCTTGGGAACTGCAGGTCTGACATTGTGTGCAGCAATACAGGGCACCGAGGGGACTGTACTTTCTCGGTCCTGTTCAATCTATATACATCAGACTTCCAATATGACTCGAGTCCTGCCACGTGCAAAAGTTGCTGATGACACTGCTATTGTGGGCTGCATCAGGAGTGGGCAGGAGGAGGAGTACAGAAAGTTAATCAAAGACTTTGTTAAATGGTGCGACTCAAACCACTTACACCTTAACACCAGCAAGACCAAGGAGCTGGTGGTGGATTTTAGGAGGCCCAGGCCCCTCATGGACCCTGTGATCATCAGAGGTGACTGTGTGCAGAGGGTGCAGACCTATAAATATCTGGGAGTGCAGCTGGATGACAAATTGGACTGGACTGCCAATACTGATGCTCTATGTAAGAAAGGTCAGAGCAGACTATACTTTCTGAGAAGGTTGGCATCCTTCAACATCTGCAGTAAGATGCTGCAGATGTTCTACCAGACGGTTGTGGCGAGTGCCCTCTTCTACGCGGTGGTGTGCTGGGGTGGCAGCATAAAGATGAAAGACGCCTCACGCCTGGACAAACTTGTTAAGAAGGCAGGCTCCATTGTAGGATTAAAGTTGGACAGTTTAACATCTGTGGCAGAGCGACGGGCACTAAGCAAACTCCTGTCAATCATGAATAATCCACTGCATCCACTGAACAGTGTCATCTCCAGACAGAGGAGTAGCTCCACTGACAGACTGAGGAGATCGTTCCTCCCCCACACTATGCGACTCTTCAATTCCACCCGGGGGCGTAAATGCGAACATTAATTTTATTTTAATTCTTTTCATTTTTATTACTATTTAATTTAATATTGTTTCTTTGTATCAGTATACTGCTGCTGGATTATGTGAATTTCCCCTTGGGATTAATAAAGTATCTATCTATCTATCTAAAGAAATATGCTTTAACATATCTATTCACTCCTCATCATGGCAGTACGTGCCTATAGGCAACTGCCACCATTCTGACTCGTTTGGATCCAAGCTGGAGTCTTTCTAGCCAACACTATCACTCTTCTACTGTCATAGGCATCACTTGGAACCATAAACATGTATACAACCCGTTAGCACCACTCTATGAATAATTTCAAACAATATCAGATTACAGACACAAAACAAATGGCGACTGTACCACCAGCACCAAGAGTAGACCGCCTAAATAAGTAGGCAGTGTGGTTATAACGTCTAAGCTGTAAGGCTACAAACCACAAGGTCAGTGGGTCAATTTGTGCTTCTGACGTATTCTGCAACCCTGGCCCCATCCTGTTCACATGTGTCTCTTGATATAAAAGCTACAACCGAACATACAACATAAACAAACGGGCCATAGCCTCCAGGCATAAAAAAATCTCTCCAGCACTCAAGGCTTCAGACTATTAAAATGCTTCTATATATTCTTCAGAGCATGCCATTACAGGGTAGCACTTGGGAGTGTTATTAAGGCAGGTTCCTTATGAATCACTTGCACTAAAAATGAAAAGTTGATAAAAAACCATCTGAGCAAGTTATATTACACACAATTCAAATTTTCAGTGGTGTGTTGAAAAAATACAAACTTCTCCCCATCAGTATTGCTGTTACACTAAGCTATCTACCAGTTGGGCAACCTTTTGTCCCGAGGGTGGAAAGGGAGAATTACAAATGCATGTCTTAGGCCTAGAGAATTTGCATATCTAAAATCCATGCACAGATAGAACATGCCATTTTGCTAATTCCGAGACACTGCCCACTCATCACCACATGTGGTCGATTCCCTGTGGAACACACCCTGTGGAGCAGATGGCGCATTGACCCCTCTGTAGCTTCAAGTGTTGGTATGTGTGCACACTTCTTTTGTTCAGCCGTCACCCCTCTTATGCCTTCTGACTTATGCTGATGACTCCCCCCATCTGTTCCTTGCTGGCCAAGCTCAGTGTCCTCAATAGGGCTAATTAGAATCTTTTTGCTACCCCTTTGTGAGCTCCGTAACACCCCCCTATCTCAACCAAAGATTTCAAGCTTATCTTTGCAATGTCATGCACAGCTGGTGTATGTACAAATGGGAGTCTAGCTGCTGCTACTGCTGACAGACATTACGAGACAAAGAAAAGCAAAACCAAATTGCAGGAGTATAAGTTGGCAACATGCTGCCAGAAGTGGTGCCATGAACTGCTCCCACAATACATAACTGGGCAGAGGAGAAAGCAATGCCATTAAAATGAACACAGTTATAATAGTTGTTTTGCCAGAAACTCAGCTTAGAGGTCCCTCTATCCTTCTATCAGTTGCCACAGCAAATTCCTTACCCAAGATCTGAATTCACTGCCAACTGGGATTTTCGTATAAGTAAAGTCACCATCCTAAAACAACCAGCTCCAGTATAAACACCTCCATGGGCAAAATACTAAAGAGGACTTATTAAAGATAAAGGAATCTGAAACAAAAATGCTGGGATAGAAAAAAATGCATCTTGTATGCTGCAACAATATACTTCAAGACACACACTTGAGACGCTCCTCAGTGCTTTCAAGACTTTATTCTATACAACAAACAACGCGAGAAGCATGAAACAGAAACAGAGAGCCTATTGTTTGCCGCTAATAGCTGCATCAGACGCCTTCCTGCCAATCACGACAGAACACCGCACATTAATCCGCATTCAAAAGCCTCACAAATTATGCCTTTAGCAGCATACTGCCTTATCGGTCTGAGGTCAGATCTTAAGGGCTCCTTGTAGGTGGAACTTTATTTTTTGGGATCAAAGTAGTTACCCTGTAGGCTCCAGCAAAGGACATCTTGGGGTAGGAATATGAATCTTAATTAGATGGGAGTATATTCCCATCATTTTTCTTTCTTCTTGTACAATTTAGGACCATCCTGCATCTTTCATCACTTGTGAGAATCAAATCCATCCAGCTAGTACCTTTCATATTTTTCACCGTTTACAAACAGCAATCACATTCACCAATCATGACGATTCATGTACCATATCACTGTAAAGAGGTTTTAATGTACAGTTCTAAAAATATTTAAAAACCTTATGTATCTAAATTGAATATTCATTGCTCCTGAAAAATCTGCTTCACGTAGACTTGACCAGCATTTTGTTATGAAAAGGACCAGGAGGATGTCAAATCCAAAACCATCATCCATCAAAAGACCCCAATTACAGTATTTTTAAAAATACCCTAGTGAAGTGGATCTTTTCATTTAGCAGTTAGAATTTTACATTTTATTGATTATCGCTAGGTGTGATAAAATTTAATTTGTCAATTTTGAAACTTTTCTATTGGAACATAATTTAAATATGTATGTGGAACTTCCCTGTAAACTCCAGCTAAGGGTATGATCAAGTAGGTTTATAAATGATATGTACATAATACCCAAGGAGACTTGAACATACACAGATTTGCACTTTCACTGGGTTCACCAGGAACACCTTACTATCCTGTAATTTGAGAATCCATAACATTTCATATTTGGTTTACTACTAAACCAAAAATGTTTGTTCATACATCATTAATGTATCAATGTCAGCCTCTAACCAAGGCATTACACTGTCAGTGCTACAATTTCAGAATATGGAAACAGCTATATTCCTGTCTATTCAATAAAATCATGAGCAACACAGATACATTTAGATATGAAAACGGATCAGCCATTACTAAAGACGACGATTGGAGTAACTCATGGCAGACAGCAAGAGAGGACCCTAACCAGGTAACCTCAGCATATTACTATTAACTATCTTCAGTTCTGTCAACATATAGAGAGACTATAAGATCATCATTTTACAGATTATTTCACAAAAAACAGCACAATGATGGCATTCCTGATGGCCACTACCACATCATTATAGGGACCAATTCCACTCTCAAACACACAGCACCTATGATCTCTTCTCCGACAGTAAGCCAAGAGATAATCAAATTGCCTATCTATCAACATGGAAAACCACAGATAATAGTACAAACTCCCAACCACCACTTCAACAAAAATGACATAAATTCCATGTCTAGCCCCTACTCTATGTGGAAATAAATACCAATTCCCCCTACTACTACTGCAAACTGCTTTCTTCTTCTCCTTTTGGCTGCTCCCGTTAGGGGTTGCCACAGCGGATCATCTTCTTCCATATCTTTGTCCTCTGCATCTTGTTCTGTTACACCCATCGCCTGCATGTCCTCTCTCACCACATCCATAAACCTCATCTTAGGCCTTCCTCTTTTTCTTTTCCCTGGCAGCTCTATCCTTAGAATCCTTCTCCCAATATACCAACATCTCTCCTCTGCACATGTCCAAACCAACACAATCTCGCCTCTCTGACTTTCTCTCCCAACCATCCAACTTGAGCTAACCCTCTAATGTACTCATTTCTAATCCTATCCATCCTCGTCACACCCAATGCAAATCTTAGCATCTTTAACTCTGCCACCTCCAGTTCTGCCTCCCTTTCTGGTCAGTGCCACTATCTCCAGCCCATATAACATAGCTGGTCTCACTACCGTCCTACAGACCTTCCCTTTCACTCTTGCGGATACCCGTCTTTCACAAATAACTCCTGACACTCTTCTCCACCCATTCCGCCTTGCCTGCACTCTCTTTTTCACCTCTCTTCCACAATCCCCATTACTCTGTACTGTTGATCTCCAGTATTTAAACTCATCCACCTTTGCCAACTCTACTCCCTGCATCCTCAACCTTTCCACTGACCTCCCTCTCATTCACACATGTATTCTGTCTTGTTCCTATTGACCTTCATTCCCCTCCTCTCTAGAGCATGTCTCCAACTCTCCAGGGCTTTCACAAATAACTCCTGACACTCTTCTCCACCCATTCCGCCTTGCCTGCACTCTCTTTTTCACCTCTCTTCCACAATCCCCATTACTCTGTACTGTTGATCTCCAGTATTTAAACTCATCCACCTTTGCCAACTCTACTCCCTGCATCCTCAACCTTTCCACTGACCTCCCTCTCATTCACACATGTATTCTGTCTTGTTCCTATTGACCTTCATTCCCCTCCTCTCTAGAGCATGTCTCCAACTCTCCAGGGTCTCCTCAAACTGCTCACTACTATCGCTACAGTTCACAATATCATCAGCAATCATCATAGTCCACGGGGACTCCTGTCTAATCTCGTCTGTCAACCTGTCCATCACCACTGTAAATAAGAAAGGGCTCAGAGCTGATCCCTGATGTAATCCCACCTACAACTTGAATGCATCCGTCACTTCTACAGCAGACCTCACCACTGTCTCCCTTCCCTCGTACATATCCTGTACAACTCTTATGTACGTATGTCTCTCTGCCACTCCCGACTTCCTCATACAATACCACAGCTCCTCTCAAGGCACCCTGTCATATGCTTTCTCCAGGTCCACAAAGACGCAATGCAACTCCTTATGGCCTTCTCTAAACTTCTCCATCAACATACTCGAAGCAAACACTGCATCTGTGGTGCTCATTCTTGGCATGAAACCATACTACTGCTCTCTAATCATCACCTCACTTTTAAAGCGAGCTTCCACTACTCTTTCCCATTATTTCATGTGGCTGTGGCTCATCAATTTTATTTCCTTGTTGTTACTGCAGTCCTGCACATCCCCCTTATTCTTAAATATTGGCACCAGTACACTTCTTCTCCACTCCTCAGGCATCCTCTCACTTTCCAAGATTCCATTAAACAATCTGGTTAAAAACTCCACTGCCATCTCCCCTAAACACCTCTATGCTTCCATAGGTATGTCATCTGGACCAACGGCCTTTCCATTTTTCATCGTCTTCATAGCTGTCCCTACTTCCTCCTTGCTAATCCGTTGCACTTCCTGATTCACTATCTCCACATCATCCGACCTCTTCTCTTCTCTTGTTCTCTTCATTCATCAGCCTCTCAAAGTACTCTTTCTATCTGCTCAACACACTCTCCTCGCTTGTGAGTACGTTTCCCATCTTTATCCTTTATCACCCTAAGCTGCTGCACATCTTTCCCCACTCGGTCCCTCTGTCTAGCCAATCGGTACAGGTCCTTTTCTCCCTCCTTAGTGTCCAACCTCTCAAAAAACTCATCATACGTCTTTTCTTTAGCCTTTGCGACCTCTCTCTTCACCTTGCGCCTTATCTCCTTGTACTCTTGTCTACTTTCTGCATCTCTCGGACTATCCCACTTCTTCTTTGCCATCCTCTTCCTCTGTATACTCTCCTGTATTTCCTCATTCCACCACCAGGTTTCCTTTTCCTCCTTTCTCTTTCCAGATGTCACGTCAAGCACCCTTCTTGCCGTCACCCTTACTACATCTGCTGTAGTTTCACAGCTGTCTGGTAACTCTTCACTGCCACCCAGTGCCTGTCTCACCTCCGCCCTAAACTCAACCTTGCAGTCTTCCTTTTTCAACTTTCACCATTTGATCATTGGCTCTGCCCTCACTCTCTTCCTCTTCTTGATCTCCGTCGTCATCCTACAGACCACCACCCGATGCTACTTAACTACACTTTCCCCTGCCACCACTTTGCAGTCTACAATCTCCTTCAGATCAACTCTTCTGCATAGGATGGAATCTACCTGTTGTCCACTCTTGTAAGTAACCCTATGTTCCTCCCTCTTCTTAAAATATGTATTCACCACAGCCATGTCCATCCTTTTAGCAAAATCCACTATTCTCTGACCTTCATTCCTCTCCTTGACACCATACCTACCCATCACCTCCTCGTCTCCACTGTTCCCTTCACCAACATGCCTATTAAAATCAGTTCCAATCACCACTTTGTCCCTTGGGTACACTGTTCACCACTTCATCCAACTCACTCCAAAAATCTTCTCTCTCACCCATTGCACACCCAATTTGCGGTGCATATGCACTAACAACATTCATCATTACACCTCCAATTTCCAGCTTCATAATCATTACACTGTCTGACACTCTTTTCACCTCCAAAACACTCTTGACGTACTGTTTCTTCAGAATAACTCCTACCCCATTTCTCCTCCCATCCACACCATGATAGAACAACTTGAATCCACCTCCGATCCACCTGGCCTTACTCCCCTTCCATTTAGTCTCTTGCACGCACAATATATCAACCTTCCTTCTCTCCATCATATCTGCTAACTCTCTCCCATTACCAGTCATACTGCCAACATTCAAAGTTCCTACCCTCAGTTCCACTCTGTTTGCTTTCCTCCTCCCCTCCTGCCTCTGGACACGTCTCCCCCCTCTTCTTCTCCTTCTTCGGCCAACAATAGCCCAATTTCCACCAGCACCCTTGTTGGCTAACAGTACTGGTAGCGGTTGTTGTTAACTCAGGGCTCAACCGATCTGGTATGGAAATTTGTATTGTCCGCTTATTGATTTGGCAAAATTTTACTCCGGATGCCCTTCCTGACGTAACCCTCCCCATTTATCCGGGCTTGGAACCGGCACGAAGAAACACACTGGTTTGCGCATCCCCTGTGGGTGCAAACTGCTTTCCTCAATGGAAAAAAAATGTAGCTCATTCCACTAAAAGTTATACCAACCACAGGGTAAACCCACTACAAGAATGCAAACCATTCTTTGCCATTACTGATAGTGGAGTTTGCACAGTTAGGCCTGTTAAAATGCTAAAAAAGGAGAACTTGTTTTTGAAAAAATGTTCTCAAACACAGCACACAGACTGCACCTTGACTACAGCGGAAGCAGGGAATGCCAACAGTAGTTTCTATGTGCTTGGTCCTACACAACACTTACCTCACAATCATTAGGGGTATATGGACTACCGTTTTCCTGAATCCCATGTGGAAGGGTTTTATCAGTGAGGCCCTCTGCCAACTCTCCCAATTCAGGTGCCGACCGGCGGCCATAATGCTTGCCATCCTTCACAAACTTGGGATCAACTTCTACAGACTCTACATTGGGAGATGAAGAAAAAAAAACTCAGTGAATGCTAATTTTCACACACAGTAAACATTTCAGGATTTAAACTGGAGTGGTTATACCAAGAGGATAATCTCACTTGATAAATGTTGGTCACAAAGCCTGAGTTTTTTCTCCAGTTTGATTTAAGTAATTGACATTCAATATCCACATGCCTTAGGTTGGATATGAACCAAAACAAGTAACATTTTTATATTTTGCTTAGTTTCCATTTTTACAGACTTTAAAACACATAAGGGGACAAATGTATAAAAATTAAGCATTTTAGTAGGACAATGATAATGGCAGGCACTGCAGAGAATGGGTGTGACCTATGCTTGCCTTGTTCATGTGAGTGAATGTGTGTGTCGCAAACCCAGGCACTTGCATGAAGGATATGCACATTTCATAGAGATAATGACCAGATGCAAGATCCATGAAGAAGGAATGCTAACCAGTGCACCTGTCACCTTATATGTTATTATATACTTTTGCTATTTATTATTTATTTATTTTTTTATAAGAACTCACTTATTTGATTGCTAATAATTAATCAGATCTCTTAACAAGACGTGAACCGATTACTTTGAAGAACATTAGCTATTGTTCTTATTTAAGACCACCACTCACGCCTGTGTACAGCATGCTTTGGATTCACAGGCCAGTAACAATGAACGGTGTCTGCATATTAAGAATGTGCATCTTTACACCTGTACTGAATGAAGAAAACTCAAACATGCTTTCTTTTGCCTTTTTATATTTTAATTTAAAGAATGTTAGTTCTTTGGTGTTTGCTTTAAAATGACACTTCTTTGTATGAGCTAACCCTCCACCTTCATGCCCTCCTCTGTGACTCTTCATATTACAAATGTAGTGAAGTAGAAAAACTGCGTTAACAAATTCCTTTACTTTTGATCCCAGGGTCATTTTTGAAAGTATCAAAAGGTGCAAGATTACGGTTTCACTGGCTTTCTTCATTTAATTAGCCCTGCCATAAACATTTCTGCATGTATTTTGCTTTACAATGTATTCTGTGATTTGGGTGCTGCTGCCCAAATTTTGCCCACCAACACAAATTTGGAAGTATTTTTTATTTACTTGTTTTTTTAAAAAGACACAAGATTAGCAGCCCTGACATTACTACTACACAGGAATAATTCATCACCCTTCCCCTACAAGAAATTTCATAATCCAGACTAATCCATCAAGGCTGTAATCCTCACTGCTCCCAATGCCTGCCTGCTTGCAGTTCTGTGCCGGAGCTTTTAGATGACCTCTAGTCACTACTGCCAATCTGTTAGCTTCAGTTATCTGTTAACTAAATTCCAGCACAAGCCAATGCATGCCATCTTCTCTTGTGATGAGGTGCTAAGCAGACTAGGAGGCATGTCAAAGATTAAAAAGTGGAAGAAAAAAAATCCTCAGGATTTAGAATAAAAATAGTTAAATGCCAGGCTACACCAGCACGGTAGATGATCTGAAGCAGAGGGGACACGGCTCTTGCACATCAAGAGCAGGTTCAGATTAAGAATGTTTTGCAATAAAACAACCATATTTCAAAGCTGTCTTGCAGAAATGTATGGGGTGGGGTAAAAATAATAGTTGTATACATTTAGATGTCAAGTACAATGGGAAGAATTTTTGACAACAAATATATGGAACGTAGTAAATGAGTGGGACTCTACTTCAACACCCTCATGTAATACCTCTGTTTATAGAAATGGGTTTGTTTAAATGCAAAAACACATTAAAAAAATCTACCAAAAAGATACATACCGGTACAAATTCCTTTTTCCTTTCTATAAAATAAATATTAATATTCAGTTCTACTGTTTAGTACTCCCAGTGGCTAAAAAAAGGAGGGTAAAATATAAATAATAATTTGAACCCCATCTTATTTTATTCACCAGTACATGGGATGTATTATTCTTTTCTGAATCTAGAGGCTAAAAATGATTTCTGGTGATTAAAATATTCTCCATCAGAGAATATTACATTTCAAACAAAAGACCCCAAGACTGTTTTCTCTTATGAGGCGCTGTACCAGGCCTGAGACAGCAAAGGCCTTATTCAGCCTCCTCCAAATCCCTGTTCTTCATGTCGAAGCACTTCACAGTTAAAAGACTTGTCTGCTGGACTTCCTTGCGTTTCCTTCTTTCCTCTTCTTTAAATACATATATGTTTTGTTTTTTTGTTGACTTGTGTAACACTGCTCTCTCATTTCCTTCACACCTTTTCTTTGAGTAAACAGGCAAAGATCTCAGAACAAACATGCCATACCACTCCAGGCAGCAGCTGAAAGCTCAGTGTACACAAACTGGTAATTGTGAACAGGTTCCGACACGCTCCTGCAGTATGCCCTTCAATGCCATGGCAAGAACACGTTTGTGACTCCACAAGAGCTCCACTCTTACAGAAAAAATCCAGGGAAACGTACCAAACACAAAGATGTTATTAACACCCCCCCCCACCCCCCAAATGCATTGCGCTGTAGCAGGCCATTAGAGCGTCTCAAATTCACTCTGGTGTACGAGAAAACAAACGTCCTGTGCTACTCTAATTGGTTACCACCTCCCTTAAAAAACACATTTAACTATGAATGCACTCTGACTCCCCTGCCCTACTCGCAGGGTTATAGACGATTAAGATGGCATGGCCACTCACTCACTGTCAAACATTAAAAAGCCAATGTGTGGTGAAGGGCTGCTGCATGATTCATTGGCTTCATAATATGTGTAGCTCAGATGGCCTACAGAACCAATGGTTGTAACTGAACTCTTCCCGTAGTTAAGTTTGTTAATGAACACTTGTTACTTAAGGAAAGGTGTGATAAAAAATGTTTTCACCCAACAGCAGTACATTACATTTTTTCATGTAAAGTTTACAACTGGGGCCTTGGGGAAAATGCAAACCCTCTCAGGTTACCTGGCTGCTGTTGGTCATCCTCTTCCGTGCACGTCTGTGCTTCTATAGTTGTTGTTAGTACAAAAATCAGGGCCTCTTTGAATGCCTCAAAATTAACCTAAGGGATAAAAATAGAAGCTGCTTTCAGGCTACAAGACACATTTATACCTAGTCAATTTAAATAAAATGTGGTTAATACTTTACATTAAGTGTCCATAATTACACTGTAACTGCTATGTAATTACCTGTATAAGTACAGTGTAACTACGAGTTATTACTCTGTACTTACTGTGTAATACAAAGTAATGTTATAGTTAATTACTCAGTTGTCATTGTTATTCCACAGTTTATGTAATTACAATGTAACAATTTATCACTGATCCAAAAACAAGTTTACTTACATAGTTATATTGCAGCTGTACTTTCAAAATGTAATAAAATCATTAGCGTATGTAACTGCAACAATGCAACAGATGTTCCATGGTCTGGGCAATTTTAATGGAGAATTGCAGTGATAACTGTATAGGTTTTCAATGATATTCCAAGATCTTTTTTAAATGGTGAAAACAACTCTGCAAAATGGTTAACGCTTTTTCTGCAAAATCTAGAGGGGCATCTCCTTGACATATTTTGCTTAAACAAGTATTTATCACATTCTTGTAGTTGTGTTACACTATTTATTGCTGAACTGTTTGGGCTATTATACCCATCCCTAACATAATACTGTCAAACTTGCATCATTCACTCACAGTACACAGGGCTGCAGAGCCATTCCAAGCATCACTGGGCACAAGGCAGGAAATGACCCAGGATGGGGAGTCATCCCATTGCAAGGCCCACTGATAAACATACCAGCAGTCACACTTTCACACATATGGCCATGTAACTCAACCTACATGTCCCTGGGATGTGGCAGTAAAACCCATGAAGACGACAAAGGGAGACATGGGTAGAATGTACAAATTTTATACACAGATCTCCAGACAGAATTCCATCTCAGGATAATGGACCTGTGAAGCAAAAGCGTTAACCATTTTGTAAAGGCGTTTTCATTATTTAAAAAAGATCTTGAAATATCATCGAAAACCTATGCAGTTATTACTGCTGTTCTCCATTAAAATTGCCCAGACCATGGAACATCTTTTATATGGTTGCAGTTACATACCCTGATGTTTTTATTACATTTTTAAAGCACAGATACATCATAACTATGCAAGTACACTTGTTTTTGGATCAGTGACAAATTGTTACATTGTAATTATATAAACTGTGGAATAACAATGACAACTGAGTAATTAACTATAGAATTACTTTGTATTACAAAGTACGGAGTAGTAACTCATAGTTACACTGTACTTATACAGGTAAGGTTTCCTGGACAGACCCCATCAAGTGTTTAAGTCTTGTTCCAAGGACAGCCCAAAAAAAAACTTTTGTTAGATATCTTGAAAAAGGTACAAGGAAGTATATATCTGTCCTTTTCATTTATAAAAATAACTAATCATCTTAAACTCCAACTCCTTAAAGGACAAGTCACTTTTCCCAGTAACGTAAAGGATTTATCCTGGGTCTCTTAAAAGTAAACCTCACCTACTCCTCATTCACACCAAAGGGCAGATCTGCAATCCGCGACACATAATCATCCATCTGAATACTACTTTATAACATTTGTTGCAGGTCTGCATTAAACTTTTTTGCGACCTTGCTTCCACCATCCCTTCCCACCCCTCTCTCAATTTACAAACAACACACATGAGAAAGGAACTCTGTCACCTTGAATTTAAAAAGTCTTATTTGCTAACCGAGTTCACAACACACTGCCACAGAACAGCCCTAGTTACACTGCAAACTAAGGCAAATGGCATTTCTTCCCATTCTAGGGCCTCTTTCCAGATTAAAGCTAGATTTTAGGGCTAGGCTCCACTGCTCTGAGCTTGTTCTGTCTTGTAATAAGCAAAGTTACACATTAACCACTTGATCAGCTTCTTCTCCACTATCCCTTGTGACATCATTACCATTTAACTCGCTATTTTACATCAAAAAGAAAGCCTGCTAAGTCCTCACATGTTAAGTACTTACCTTACACACCTCCATACTAACTTTACGTACCATGTTAGTGAAAGCTAAATCTCATACATATTAAGATAAGCAAGACAGCTGGCTGAAAAAGCACTTGGAGGTGACCTTTCACCCTTTATCCTATCCCCATACTGCAGGTGGATGCACTTTGCATCTAAGAGGACGGCATCGGATGCAGAGAGCTTTGTAATTATTCGAGACAGCTGCTGATAGACAGAGCTCATGCATATGGATGCATCAACTGTGAAATCTGAAAGTGTCCAGCTGGGCAAAAGCGGACACCTCATAATAGTGGGAACTCCAGTGCAGTTTTGTACCACAGACTTAGTCCAGACACAAAGCACACAGTGAGCCTTGACCTGAAGGATACAACATTTGGTCTGTGGAAATGTTTGTTCGTGCAGACAGGACTCTGAATACTTATACTGAGGGACATCTGCAAGTGTCAAGGGTCAAAGCCATGTTTACATCTTGAACATTCATGGCTCCTAGACAATGTGCCGATCTTTCATCATTAAGTTTATCTTGGGTAGGTATCTGCATAGCTTTAGGAACTGGTATTTAACGGGCCACACCAGATTAATATGCAAGACAGCACAAATTAAATTTTGAACTCAATTTATTTGTTCTCCATGGATGTATGACTATATAAGACACAAATCACAGGACAAGTTCATTAGCATCGCACACTGCTTTAGTATTCTGTATTACAACTATGTATTGTCTTCTTTAAAGACTTGTTTATTAAATGTATATACCTGTGTGAGAAGGTGGGTGTTGCATGGCTTCTCAAAGATGTTATACTGCAAATTAAGCTTATAAAGTGTGTTTGAATATCTAATGGTACCATATACATACAGAGAAACACAACATCTCTCCCTCCTTACCACCACTTCTCAGACAATCAGAGGCTACAAATCAAGAGTGTGCTATTGACGGAAGAAGGAGTAGTAGGCCATGGTGCCTCACATATGCTTTTTTAAAAATGTGTTGTGCCACAATTATCCACAGGACAACAGATATAGCATCCGTCTCCAATTCTTTCCAGCTCAAAACAGTGTTACATACTTACCCTGCTTTTGCTGTCTGTTTCTGTCAGTAGAGCCTCCAATAAGAGAGGTTCAACTTCCTGAAGATGCAGTACCTGACACAGCTCAGAAAGCTCCTCTAGGCACAGGGAACCAGAATTACTGGAGTCAAATGTGTCAAAGACTTCCTTCAAACGCAACTCATATTGATTCTGCTGGGCTTCATCCATCCCATAGCAGAACACTGCCCTTGCCCAACCTGAGAGAGAGAAAGAGAGAGAAGAGAGAGAAATGAGTCAGCAATGCATCATACTAGGAAAATAGAGGAATCAAACAAGAATACCCTGCACCAGGTGAAGGCAAAGATCTCCCACATATTTGGCCATCAATTTTCTTAACCTGCTGTTTTCTATTATGGTCTCAAGTGGACACAAAACTACCCATGCATTATTAGGAAAAAGTAACTAATAACCTGCAATGGGATGCTGTTCCATCATGTGGAACAAAAAAAACAAGAAAACAAAAACACTTCTTTGGGATGGCCTGTCATACAGTATGACCCCCTTTTCAAAATTCATGAAAATCAAAAATAAGATCAATGAAAATTGTAGACAAAAATGGGAGGTTATTTCAGTCTAAACACATAAACAAATGTGTGTGTATATGTCTATTTATTGAGACAGAGATAGCTATAGATATAGATATACAGAACATAAACAGACACACACATACACACAAATTGGCCCTTGGGATTTGCAGGTTTACAATTAGTGGATCCACCTGTTCAAAGTTTTGTCATAAATAATTCACATTTTTTGAGTTTTGCAACTTATTGTGGAAAAGCACAGGCGACAATATAGCCTCTCTGCTTAGATGGACTGCAAATCCCAGCAACCCAGGGAGTACTGCATCTTTGGGCAGCTTTCGCGGTTGCTGTGAGGGCTAGTGGGTGAAAGATAAAGGCACCAGTTTTAAAAGTAACCCATGCCAAGCTGGCAGGATTGCTGCCAGTGGTCTTTTTGTGTCATCCTTTCACTGTACAATTGGATTACAATTATACCCATCGGTTCACTTTTATTTTTGGATTTATATTCTTGTCCTGTGCCCACACCTATTGTGCGATTCCATCTGTGTTGGAAAACATCTTCATCTGGGAAAAACTCCAAACGTCTACAAATCTTCATTTATATCAGCATCACAGTAGGACAAAACTTTACATAGTTTTCAGGAGAATGTTCAAGAGATTTTGCTTCATAACTACACCAACAATATCTGCATATGTGAAACTGGACAATGTCACTAGCTTTTATCATTTTGTGCTTAGCGTTTAGCAATACGAGATCGAAGAGCCAACCCTGGTTGGTATGCCAGACCATCAAAGAATGCACTTACCCACAGAACGGCAATTTAGAGTATTCATTCATGGTAGCCTTCAGACGAAAATGAAGAGCAATGTGTACACTTAGTGAAGGAGAAAGGCCTAAAAAGACACTGACCATGCCCACATTTAGGAATAGAATTCTGGAAATGAGAGCGATGGCATATGGACATAGAACATTGCTATCGCACAACAGGATTACCATGTAAAGGGATAATGTACCTGTATTGTATGTTCTTTGTAATGAACAGGGTTTAAAGTTTTCAACCAGTAATTAAATTATTTTCTTAGTTTTATCCATTATGTTTGATGGACTTAGAAAAACTATTAGAATCTGCAGGACATGCAGTATTTGTGAAAACTCCACTTAGATAAACTTTGCATTGGCATGTATGTATGATATTTGATAAACTCTGATGATAAAATGAGTTACAACAAAAGCACGTTTAAATATACTCAAACAGTTTGTTACATCATTACATCAGCACTGTTATGCCAAGTGATAAATAATCTTAGATTACATTGGCAAGCCAAAAAATGCAAAAAGCAGAACACCACATATTCACACTTGCCACTAGAAAGTAAAAAAAGAATAAAAAAAAAAAAGGAATTGGGGCACACAGGAACTATACTTCACACACAAAACATTTTTAGTCCTCAAAAGCTTAAAAGTGTTTAATATATTGTGTGACATATTACGTTTTTAGAAAGATAGAAATAATTGGTAATTTTAGAAATAATGCACTGAAAATTCACTGGAAACCATTCAATGTATGAGAGGTAGATGGCACTGCTAAGGCTCAGCATCCCTTTAAAATGGATAATGAATGAATAAGAGACAACTCCAGCAACTTTTAAAAACTGCATTGCATGAGGAAATATGAAAGTGTTCCTAAATGGCCTAAATAAGAAAGTGTCAACAAGAATCTACAGTATTACACCAAAATGAAGCCCACTTTGTATCCTAAATGAAATATGCAAAAGAACAGCATGGTAGTCATCTGTCAAAAGGTTGTGAGGTCCAACTAAACAATCAAATTCCATTTAATATAAAAAAAAGTTTATTGCAAGCCCAACAAGTACCATTTCCTGCTGTGAAACAAGCATAAGGATGTTATGGTGACACTTTAATCAGTAAGGTCTGGGACATTTACCAGGACAGAGGAGGAGGAAAAAAATGGAAAAGTATAACAAAGTCTCCCCAGACAATGTTCAGCCCTCTGCACAAAAAGCAGAAAGAGGAGCAGAGATCCACCTTTAAACACAACAATGGCCAGAAGTTCCCAACTAAAACTTTACTAGAGTGGCTATGGAACAAAAAGTCAAAATCCTTGAGCTGTTCAGTAACAGACCAGGCTAAGCCTAACCAAACATAAGCACAATGGCTGGAATGTCTGCTTCCATCCAAATTCTCCAGGGAAAGTAATGACAGGGCTTTGTACGAAGTGCCAGTCAGATATTGCCACTGTTAAACCATCATCTTATAAAGGCAATGGCCTGTACTGTAAGGGGAGCAAAAACTTCAGCCAAAGTTAACTCTCAGGATTTACCTTAACTGTGATATTTCAATTTGGCAATTTGAATATTTCCATTAAAATAAAGAATTTCCTAAAAGTCTTGATTACAGACAAGTGGAGTATAGAACAACAATAACTTTAAAAAATGTATGACACGAGTAAGATAAACATTTAACGGCTGTAAACGTTTTTGACACTGTAGGCAATGAACGGTGTCATGGTACCTGGCTCATAATCCCTATTGCGAATATAGGATTAAAAATGCTCCAGATTTCTCCCTTTAAACGGACCTGATAGAATACACATCAGCAGCATACTTAACCTTACCACTTCCAGTTAAGGGTTATCTCAGAATCAGACAAAGGAAAGAGAGCAGAAGGAAGGTATGTCCTTAAATATCTTGGCTTTTACACTGTGCTCTTGTGTTGCACGATCATCCACAGGCTGAAACCATCACATCATTCCTTGGGTGTGAGTGGAGGTATAGCAGCTGATTAAAAATGGCACATCATGGTGCACTGCACTAACCTTTCATATTTTTTTCTGCAATAGCAAATTGGTCACATTCACTAGTAAACATTGTGTTGAATTATAATGATGAAGCTGTTGCTCATTTCAGGGTGAACATTCATTTTTCAATAAGAGTCATGTTAATTAAACAACAAGACTTGTTTGCAAGAAGATAGTGCACACAAGAATTAAAAATGGTTAACTGTTAAGCTTAGATGTCTAACATATTCCCCTTAAAACTGATAAATTCTAACATTTACTTGACAAACAAATCTTCAAATATTATATAGTAACTTTGAAAGGTAAGAGTTAATATAAAGCTTTCATTATAGTGGAGTATACATTCCTTCATAACAGGCTCTATAAAACAAAGCAGTGCATTCTCTCTCTCTCTCGTCATCTCTACCCTGGCCACAGTTAAAAGGCCCTGTGTTGTGTATTATGTGTAGGCGTCAGTCATGTTTAATGAACCTTTTGTTTGGCCTTTGCATTTCAGCTAAGACTGATGAGCACCACTTAGCAGAAAATAAAGCAGCAAAGACAAACATTTTTAAAAACAGAATTTAGTTTAAATATACAAATAAAATGTTGCATATATACATTCAGTACAGAACACACTAACTAGATAACCATTCAACTTTTGTCAAAGAAATGTTGAAGAAACACAAAGGGTTCTCATTTAATCCACCTCAATAATAGGACAAGTGTCTGTCCAGCTGCCATGTCTCCGTCATCCTAATACAACACAAACATATGTAGTAATAAAATAGCTTGCAATTGTCATTCCAACAGATGGAGCCATCACAAAATTTAACACTGCTTTTATGAATACAGGGCAGGAAGGCTGAGGGGTTGCAGTGTGTGTTTGGAATATCCCCTTAAATTTAATACAACGATGGAGGGGGAATGAGGGGGCTCAAAAAGCCAGTTTAAAAAGCACTTTGATATTCATACTGTATTTGAGGCATTTTTTTAATATTATAACTTATTCTAAAATTTGGAGCAGTTTATTACATTTTGAATAAACTTATCATCCAGTCTTCCAAATAATTTGTGTTTTCTGCTATTCTAAATATACGTAAATAATTGTTTCTTTTTGAATGCAGCGATTTCTACTCATGTTTTTCCAAAAAGCCAGACTTGCCATAGAAAAACTGCATCAGTAGAGTAATACAAAACAAATCTACAGAATGTAAAATAAAATTTGTAGAGGAAAATTTATATTTTTTATTTTTTTTCCCTCCTTGCCATACTGTTTTTCCAGTTGGAGAAGACTTTCTGTAGCTATAAAGCAGCTGAGCAATCTGTGTGAATGCAGTTCCTTTAGAAAATTTGACATAATTAGATGAAATACATTAAACATATTTGTAGCTTAGGTGGCAGAGTAGAACACAATGATTAGCATGGCCACTTTACAGATCCAACAGACTAGACTCAACTCCAGTACCTGATTGACCGCAAAGAGTTTGCACCTTCTCTACGCGTCTCTGTGCTGTTCTTTTGGATACTCCAGTTATCCTCCTGCATTCTCAAAATTGTGCAGGTTTGGTTCTATGGGCCCATTTCAAGTGTGAGTGCCTTTTTCCTGCATCGTGCCCAGTGCTGCGAGGATAAGTTTTTGCTCACTGCTCTGCTGAATTAGGGTAGGCTGCTTAGACATAGAACTATTAGACCACTGGTGAACATAACGCATTTTCTTTGAGGTTACTATGAACTGCTGCCAAAACCAAAGAACATTTCTAAAACACCGTTAAGAGAAAAATAAAGGGAAGTTGAGTTATCAGAGAGGAAATATTACTTTTCTGCTGAAATGTCTTTGTTTTCAGAGTTAGATGGCTATCTTAGTCATGAGTAGATCTACTGTCAATTTTCTTGAACGCTATCCTTGAGCATTCTCTCTTATTTGTTTGTATGTTATCACTGAATTTACTTTTTAGATTCAGGTTTAAAGGTGGTCAACCCACTATAAATATTTACATAATTTAATACATTTATTTAAATAAGTTAAATAATGATGATTACATGTCTTAATGAAGCCACAAATTGCCAGCGGTCAGTTCATCAAATGAAAATGAGCAAAACTGAATATGAATTCACAAATAATCAGTCGATTTCTGGAATTTGATTAGTTTTTAGCACAAAAATATACTTCTACCAGTTTTTAGTCTTCAGTTTAACAAAGTTTAGTTGATTTTCTTCTAAGGCACAGTTTAAACAAAGGGCAGCGCATGCCATCTTTGCTGGCTCCACTGAACAGATGTATTTCGCAGATCCATGCGCCAGTCAAGAGGAACTGCAACAGACAGCTAACCTCCCATGCATACAGGTTAACAAACGCAGACAATGACAAAATGTATTGATTCAGAAGTAGCAAATTAGCCTCAATTATAAAGACGTAATTTAAAAAAATATTCTTGCAACAACCAAGAAAGACTGCTTACCAAATAAATATGTGCAGGAAATCTGCACAATTAAAAATTAGGATTTGCGAAACTACTTGATTTGTGTAGGATGCCTGCAATCCCATGCCAAATTTCAAGCGCTGAAATCCATTATCAAATGACATACTACAGACACATACAGTGTCTGCCATGTTTCGGACAGAGACACACACCACTGCTACATACCAAACATTATGGTGCACTAAAATGGGAGGACCATGTATAAAAATTATTGTCATTTCTACACGCTGTGACCAAAATGCATGCAAATACCCTGATATGAAAGTCTGAAGTGTGCACTTCAATTGCGATGTCTGAATTGTTTGATTTATTACTTTAAACTGTGGAGAAGAGGGGTAAACCAAGGGAAAATGTGCCTTTGTTCCAAACATTATGGAGGGCACTGTATATGTATTGTATTTGCCATTCCAAGAGATGGCACATCACAAATGCTTGTAATGCATTTGATTATTGCAAATGTTTATGATGCAGCATCTCTTGGAATGACAAATGGAATGTATTTTATAACTACAAATGTTTCAAAATACACTACAATAGATCATGTACTGCAAATGTTAACACGGAGGTCTACGTAGCACAGCCACTCCTACTCTATTAAGATGTCTGGCTTCATCTAATTCACAGACTTTCACTAGTGTGGGGTTCAGAATGGCTACTCCACTGACTATACACATGCCAAAGGAAATCAGCATGTAGCAATTTGAATTTTATAGGCTATGTGGTAAACAGTTGTAAAAACATAACTAAAATATCAACAATGTATAACAACTGCCATCTTTTAGTAACAAAGCTTATAACAGAATAACTATCTCAGTGTAGTGATTAAATTTTCAAGAAAAAGCTGAAGTGACCGAATTATTATTTATAGGGAAGCAGTGTGGCACAGTAGTTAAGGCTTTGGACTTGTGTATGAGGAGCAGTCCACTCTGCTCACGCTCAACCACAGCCACTCACGCATGCTCCTCACTATGAAAGATCTGTGGGCAGCAAACTCCACCACAGAACAACAATGTCGTGCTAATGACACTGATAAACAAACACAATGTCAAAATGGCGCAAACGCCACGACTCAGCAATGTGCAAGTGAAACACCTCAGCATTGGAGGGCAAGGCTTGAAGTTTTCACTAAAAACATGGTCTGTCTGGAGATTTCCTCAAGACAAAGATTAATAGAACTCATATGCCAGTGATATGGCTAAGATATGGTATCGCCAGTGTCTTCTTACAAATGCCTGTGGGTCCACAAGCACAGGTGTGTCTATGTCCTCTGCCCTGGGTAATTCTTAAGAGTTAGCCGACGCCTCTCCAAGTTTACGAATATAGTAAATCTGCTAGGGAGTCTTCGGTTTGGCTTTTGTCTTGAAGACCACTCGCAGCTAGTATATTATATGATAAAAAAAGAATCCATGCATTACTGGAAGGAACAATGAACAAGCAGCATCTGGCAATCGACTCCTGCAAATCACAGAGTCTTAATCGTTTGTTGTCGTCTCTAGTGTTGTTCACATTAAACTTTAAACACTGAACTGAAAAGCAATGGAGCATAGCCAAAAAGCACTCAGACAGGCAGGCAGAGTATTTTAAATGGCACTGGCTCTGTGTGACCGTACATAGACTCTACAGCTTCAATCACTGCTCTATTAATTCACCAACAAACTGTTTATTATAAACCACTATGCTACAGAGTAACTACAGTTCTGTCCACATAGCTGCACAGTAAATGCAACACTGTCATCAGTCTAAAGAATGAGTCCCCTAAAGGCGTATAAAGCTTGTACAAAACTGGAACAAGTTTGCCAAAGTAGGGGAACAGAGTTGTAAAGTAATGTATTTGTGAGCTCCATATTGAAGATATCTGCAGTTATTTTCTTTTAATGAAAATGTTTTATTTACCCTAAAATATAAAGTGTATCCGAGCAAGCCTATGAGGAGGACACGGTTAGACTTAAGAGTAGTCCACACCATTTCAGCATAAAAAAGGGCCCTAGTACCTTTAACTATAAAGTCAGCTCTTTTATTGAGCACCAAGTCTCAATAGACTGTTTCACAAAAACAGAAACTCTCCTTCCTTACTTTAAAGAAGTAAACAGGAAACATACAGATGCACCAACACTACCATCAAAACTTTGCTTGTACAAATCAGGTTCAAAGCTCAGACAGGTGAAAAAGAAAACACTCCTTACTTGCAGGCAACAAAGCGGTCTCCATAGTGAGGGCCTAACTAGGGGCCCATGGTGGCTCCACTGACTTTCTGATAAAAACATCAGTTAAAGAAGAGCCCACTGAAGGCGTAACTAAGAGTCTGATAAGGGTGTGTGTGTGGGAGAGTCACACAGCTGGCACTTGAGAAAGCTCTGTGAAGTCATTACAGTGGAGAATGATTATGTGCAGAAAACATATGTCCCTGAGGAAAAAGCAACAGTATGGACCTTGAAACTGGAAAGTCTCAAGAAAATCGGGGGCAAAGCTTATATATATAAAACAGTAAATGCAATTTTGACAACAAAAAAACTTAAACAATGGCATTTTTATGAAAATGTTAATGTACAGTTACGATTTATCTGATGAACTGAAAAAATAAGAGTAAATGTGACATTTGCAAAGGTTTGGACACCCTTTTCATTGTAAGCAATCTAGTCAAGAGCTGTCATTAGGGATTGTCAAGCGATTATAGTTCCAGAGTCTAATAAATTCTTTGACTCTTCAAATATTGTGCAACAACCAACAACCAGCGGCTCCTCTAAGTAACCGACTAAGGATCTGAAAATAAAACAAACCGATGCCTGCAAAGCAGGGGAAGACAATAAAAAGACATCTAAACACTTCCAGATAGCAACGTCCATAGTCTGAAATGTCATTAAGAAATTTTAGTTAAGATGGAATCGTGGAGATCAAGATTTTGAAGATTAAGAAACTTAAAAAATAGAAGTGCTTGCATACTGTACAGAAAGGCAAGACAAGGTAAAGCAAAGCAAACCCCCCATTGGACACCAAGGGACCTGCAGGCAGGTTTACCTGAGAAATGAATGGTGATGGTCTTCATGGAACAGCCATCAGAAGGAAACCTCACCTGCCACCTCACCACAGAAAGCATCTGTATAAGACAGACATTTAGGAACCAAGTGTTGTCGACAGATGAAGTTAACATCTAACTGTTTGGCCACAACCACAGGTTGTGTTCCTACAGGGAAGGATGGATTCTACTAAACATCATGAAATCCTTAAGTAGAATGTCAGACAGGCAACAGAGAAACCTTGAGGATGGCTTCTACAACAGGTGGAATGGTGGCTCTGAGGTTAGGGATCTGCACCAGCAACTGGAAGGTTGCCAGTTCAAATCCCGTAAATGCAAGAAGTGACTCTACTCCATTAGGCCCTTGAACAAGGCCCTTAACCTGCCATTGCTCCATCCTGGATATAACGTTAATCTGAATCCAGCCATGCAAGCAGGTTTTCCAACTTGTAGGGAAAACTCGGGTGTTGGTGGCAGGACTGGCACTCTAGCCACTGTAAAAAAACCTCACACTGTTCCAGTGTGATGCTGAGGTGTCACCTGTTGACAGCTGCACTCGGGTCCTAATCTGGGATCCTGATGTGGTTTGTTGCATGTGGAAGCAGCAATTTGTGCCAAAGGAGATTTTTCCAACTACTAACGTAGTAAGGTGCCCAAACGTTTGAAAAATTACACATTTACTCTTTTAGTTATATAGTACATGTTTTCAGGTCATCCATAAAATCAAAAATGTGTGTATTAACACTTTTTAAGTGAAATTGTCTAAATGCTTTTGAAAGTGTACTTTTTTTTTAAATTTTAAGAAAAAAAAAAAAAAAAGTAAAGTAAAATTTGGCCAGGGAGTCAAAGTCTTTTTTTATTGAGACTGTTCAAAATATGGACTGTAAAACAGAGAAACAAGAGGTCACATAGCATTCAATTAGTGAGGGATGCAAATAAAACAGAAGAAGATATTCTCATCACATTGTCACCTGAAATTTGAGCAAAGCCAGAAGTGGATCCAAATGTAAAGCCACATTACACACATCCTCCCTTTTCAGCTTTAACCTACGTTCTCTGCCTCAGGTAATCAAACATAATTTACATAATTTAGAGATGATTCGTAAATGGAAGCTATTATTTCTCCCTCTTATTTACTGTGTTTCTTGTAGAAACTGGCCTTTAAATTTACTTAAGCAAAACCAAAACACTTTTTGCAGATTGTTTTATTAATCATGTCAAGGTCATCAGAGCCAAAGACTTCTTGAAAATTATCATGGTACATTTCACTTATTATATGAAGGCAAAAGGATCCATCGGTTTGTGTCCCATCACAAGGACTGACAGGCACCAAACTAATAAACACAGCTAAAGCTAAACCTACTCATTAAACTTGGCTCAATGAATGACTGACTGTTCACCTCGCCCTTTATTATCTCAAACTGATACACACCCGCTGATCTTCCACACTTCTATTTATATATTTTAATTCCTCTGATTTTGTGTACCATCCCATCTTTACACCTCTAGTACCTCTGTAAAATCTGTGCTTACTCCACTTGAAACAAACAACTCATGAAAGATTAAATGCTAAAAGGGACATTTTTAAATTTAATTTTTCAAATTAAAAATTTATTTTTTCCATTTTGGAGAGGAATGTATAGTGTATTGTTTGTTTCTGTGTTTGGTATAATTCACCTGTATGATGCATGATTCCCAATATCTTAAGTCAAGGCTTGCAAACAACTTCACTGAATGGGAAAATTCTTCCACAAAATGCCTGCTCCATAAGGTTGGCTTCCTAGTTGAAAACGGTCTCCTCAGTTCTCCAGGCTGATCATCCAAAACTTGAAAAACTGTTCATATTTCCTTAAGTAACATCTTCATAAATGCCGAGTACACCTTACCTTCTTAACCATGATGTGGATTGGGTGGAAGAATCAGAGGCTGAAACATTTTATTAGGTTACTTATGTGTCACATGGACTTTAAAGCCATCTCAGACAATGCTCTATCAAATGCAACTACATGACTGTGAAAAGCTCAAAAGACGTAATTAACAAACACCCAACCGTTCAAGCAGGAGTGGCAACATCATCATCATCTTTAAGCTAACATAGTGCAATGTCGGACAATAAACAGTTAAATCGTCAAGTCTGGAGTAATCAGAACACATCATAAACATGAAAACTAAAGCCTCATAGGATTGGCTTTTAGAATTGAAGACAGGGCTCTTGACCAATAAATGAGGGTGAAAGGCGGGTCTTAAATTAACAAAATGGCTTCCATGAAGTTTCACTTTCCTGTTCAGAACGTCTGTAACAATTGGCAGACTTAACTATTTAACAATATTTTAGCAAAAAAGCATACGTTTTGCACATTTTATGCATACAACTAGATAACTGACATGCAGGTTATGCAACATGAGTAACGGGAGATTCTTTTTTTCCTATGAGCATTTTTCACATTGTTTAGCATTGCAAGTCATTAGTCACTATTGGCTTTTATTGAATTTTTTTTCTCTCCATTCTGCATTATTACAAACAACATGGGGTAAGAAACATATGAAAAATATACCTTTATATTTTTTTAAGAAAGAGGCTGCAATGAAGACCTGCCGCCGAAGCAACCATTCAGACTAGTTAAACCATGGCCTAATGCGGCACGTTTTATGGAAAGTGCCACCAATAAAGACTTGACCTACTATTTCCTATTTCCCTAGGGTTCACCTTAATGCATAGTCTACAGCTTGTGATTTAAAACAGACACAGATGACCAGATTATGATGTCAAATACAGTAATTGAGAGCATTTACCTGCAAAAGTGGCTAGTCCACCTAAACTCTTCAACTAAGCTGCCTGATGTCTTATTCCCACTCTGAGGAATTGCATTTACTGCCTTACACTGCCTCTCGCATCAAATGTACTTCTATATTTCTGGTAAAATAGAACTCCACCCCATTACCAACAATTCTATTCTAATTCTCCGGAAACTGTTACTGACAGATGAGCACGGAACAATGTGACACAGAATTATCAGGTAGGAACTCTTAGGAAGGGCATGACTTACTAGATCAAGCCTCCAGGCAGCCAAAAGAAGACAGTGTTATTATTAGGCAAACCTGCAAGGCCATGAATGGACTAGATGATGCTCATGGAGGTAATCGTCTCTCCAAGACGCAGGCTGATTAGGAAGGTGGCCAAAACAGTTAATCCGTCCATGCAAACAGCCGCTACCTTAGGTCACCTGCATCCAACCATCCTTCCCCAAGACCTGGAATAGCAGCCACCCTTAATACACCTCTCAAGTACCATATGCTGATCCTCAGATTATGTA
This sequence comes from Polypterus senegalus, assembly GCF_016835505.1. Lineage (NCBI taxonomy): Eukaryota > Metazoa > Chordata > Cladistia > Polypteriformes > Polypteridae > Polypterus > Polypterus senegalus. The sequence goes on along the minus strand of NC_053171.1, from coordinate 32,029,600 downwards.
AGTGATCATCTCATTTTCAGTCTCAACAATCCATCTTCTAGTGTGTGCCACTGTGGAGCTTTTAGCTCATTACTTAAATGAGTAAAGTGAACCCATGTACAATAATAAGAATACATACAAAAAAGGATACAAAAGGGGAAACATAACCAGGAGAGATATGTGAAATGTGGGGATGAAAAGCCAGGAAAATGCACACATTGGACAGCCACAGTTTGAAGTAAGAGTTGTAGGTTTCAGGAGGAAGTTAATATATGGGATCAGAAATCTGCCATGGTGCCACTTTCAGCTCTCTCTACTTGCAAATGAAAACTGAATGTAAAAGAAAGATAAAAGAATTTGGTTTAGAAAATAAAAGTGCACACACACAGGGACAAAAAGTAAAAAAAAAAAAAAAAGAACCACTGCACATTGTGATAAAGTGAAATTAAAAAGGTGGGGGTGGGAGGTTATGTTGGGGAGCTATAGTAGCGACCCATTTATTTCACAAAATATTTTTTACAGTAGTACCTCGTACTAACGTTATTCTAACGTCAAACATTCCAGGGAGTGAATGCTAAATTTGAGAGAAATTTGATCAGGAGTTAGAAGCAACAGAGAGTGTTTATGTAGCAAGCGTAAATGACACCTGTTGTGCGGTGAAGTTGTCTTTCACTCTTGCTATGAAAGCATCTGTTGCATTACACTTGTGTGGTTTCAGTGCTTTTTTTTCTTCTTCATTTTGGGTGTATTTGGTTATATATACAGTATATGTGTTATCGTTTAGGGTCTGGGAATGGATTAATTTACTTTCCATTATTTCTAATAGGGAAAACAGATTCAGCCTTTGAATAATTCAGAGTTCAAACAGCCTCCTGAAATGAATCAAGTTCGAAGTACGAGTCACCAGGACAAGGAAAAATTGTATTAAGTGAACCTGTGTCAACAATAACCAATGCCTTTTCAGTTCATCAATTCTAAGAGCATCAGCAGACTGTACCTGTATCAGAAATGTGAAGCCATAAAAAACTCTCACAATGATAAAGTACTTGCATTTACATTAAAAGGAAATTATAAAAAGAAAGAAACATAACCTACAAACTGTTATTAGAGCTAATCATAATGGATTGTTAACAGACAGTTCTTGGGACACAAGATAATAAAGCTTCAGTGTCTGATCCTAGTAGTGTCAGAAGTGAAGACATGGGTTTTCCTTTGAGCTGGTAAAATCAAACTAATTGAAAAGTGAGTGGTACATTTAATCACTATTTAAGGAATAAAATTTTGCAAAATGACATCTGAAGAATTTTGAAGGCACATAACTTTTGTTAAGTATTAGCAGATATCAAATCAACAACAAAATGTTTTGCATTTGCACATCCCTCTAATGCTAATTGATCAGGATGAAAAGTGTTTAAAGAACAAAAAGCTTAGTTGGCCATCATCAAGGCAACAAGAAATCAACAACCAATCAAAACTAAGATCTTCACTGTCCCCCAGGCCAAGGACATAAATAACAGAACAATCATTTGGTAGGTTAATTAATAGAGATGAGAGTGGTTTATGCAGCATATGTGCAGCAGAGGGGTGAACTTGAGCATCTGCCTTTGAAACCTCTGCCCCATGGAAGTGCAGAGAAGGTGAAATCTTATTGAATAATTTCATCAATGAGAAAAAGGATTCGCCAATAGCATAACATTACAGGCTCTCCATGAAGCACCCACCATGCAACTTGAATTACCCTGAGCAGCTGCAATTCAAGGACTCTGGGTAAACACATCTGTGACGTCTAGAGAGAAAGCACTAACAGGATGGGTAGGAGTGCGGGGGGATTGGGGGTGGGTTGCCCTTAAAGACCTATGCATAATGAAATTGGTGGTCATCAAAGAACCATCAGATGGCAGGTGTCTATTGAGTAATCTGAATGGAGGGGTAGTTATTATAACAAGTTGCATTCAAAAACACACAAAAGGACTAAAAAGCATGCATCATTTAAAAATGCGGCCCCCAATCCTCGACAACCCCAAGCAAAGAAGGAGAGGAGTCCGCTATTCATTCCCCCTCCCCCAGCCTCGCAGACAATGCTACTGACAAACACCCACCCGCCCCCAAGCTTTTGTCTTGCCTATTATCATACCAGAACGGCGACGAAGTATCATTTGTGGGCTATCATAAATTCAGATCCCAAAGAAATTTTGTGAAAGGCACAACAACAGATAAGTGCCTTGAAAAATTATTATGAAAGGTACTACCTGATATGGGGAGTGTTAATGACTTCTGGAAAGCAGTAAGAATTCTGGGCCTCAGGTTGAGGATCACCACTGAAATATTCTTCACGACAAGCGCTTCCTTAAGGGCATTTTGTTACTTTGTGTTTCATAAAAAATTAGTAAATACAGGGAGTGTAGCAAAACTGCCTAAAAAAGCGCATCAAGTGGGCCCAGTCAGGGGAATGTAAAGTTCACACAGAACCAGAAACAGAGCTACACAAACTAGGATTCAGAACATACAATTTTTGAAAGCTGCATACAAACAATAGCCTTCAAAGTGGGTTTGACATCAGGAGCTTCAGCACAGTAGTGTCAGTATGAGTGGTGTGGTATGATGTAGGATACCTCTGGGCTTCAGCAGCAGCAGTAATACCTTTGAACAGTAACCTGCTGTCTTCTAAATCAGTCAAACAACTGTAACAAGCAGCTGGGGTATGTATACATGTCAAAGTCCAGTGTGTGGCCAGGACTCCAAAGATGCTGATCAGGATGTGCAGGAGTCAGACCAAACAATGTTAAAAGGCCTTGAAAAGAGGGACACGATGTTTACTAGAAGTAGTGCGTTTGGTGAGCTCTCTTAAACATACACATAACAGCCAGGCTTTTCTACATCTGTCATGAAAGCATGAACATAAAACTAGATAAATACGTGGAATAATCACAGAAGGTTAGCAAATCAAAACCAATGGTACACCTGGGAGACGGTCACAGCATGACAACACATTACTGAGTAAGTATGGAATGGGCTAGAAGAACAGGAGAATTCTCAATGACGATGCACAGAATATCATTTTACTTAGGGTCTATCATTTACACCTGAAAGTCAGTGTATGAAATATCCAGTGTAACTGATGTGGGATCCTGTTAGTTCTCCATTTGTAGTGGAAAACTTACATCTTAGTCTGGTAATGAGGAGTATATAATTGACTGTAAATAATTCTATTAATTATGATATTAATATTTTAAACTAATCACATCATACACAGATATGCAATATGAAAAGAAAAGCCAGACCATCTCATGCTTCTGACAAGCATCCTGCAGACCAGCCTGTTTTCCTGATCAATGCAGGTGTGTGCGTTTGTGTATGTGAGAGAACAGAAGCTGCCAAATCACTTGTTGTCCCAATGATGATATTTGCTTTCATTGCTGTGAAAATTATATTTTTTTCTGTTTCGATATTTGAAACATAATTCCAAAATATATGAGAAGAGAACTTTGCTATCTTTTATTCAGTTTTGGAGCAGAGTTAGGCAAAATGAAAGGTCATGGACACTGTCCTATCTTGGGCCAGTGCTGCAGATCTAGTCAGTTAAGTAAGGAAGCAAGTAAGTACATCATCTCAAAGATAAAGCGGGCAAAAATAAAAACTACACTGTAACAATGACCTCCTCCTAAAATTTTTATTTGAAATTAATTTGTCACTAACCCAGGACTGATTGAATTAACACTGAAACCTTTTTAAATCTTATTTTCAGGACCCACCATAATACTGGAGCTTGCAGGGGGGCCAAAGAGTTGATTAGGGGTCTAGGAAACCCTCAGGACCCCTGTATTTCACACCTTGCCGAAGCAGCTATAACACTTGGTGATGAAAGCAACACCCAAGTTTAAAGAAAAGGTTTTCTTGGGATGTACAGACTGATCAGCTTCTGATTGAAATCAAATAATTTAAACTAAATAAAGACTTGATCTGTGATCGGTAAAAAGGCAGATCACAAAAAACAATGTTCTCAGCAACTGCTTTTCTAAGCTTTACTGTAATTTAGTTGCAGTGCTCCTTTATGCATGGTATTATGGTAGTTGAGGTAGTGGACATCTTTTTGTTTTCCTTTGCAGCAAACTTCCTTCAGTGTAAACAAAGAGCAATGAGTGGAAGTTTATTTTATCAGTGAATGAGAGGTGATTGGTATATTAGCCTTTAGATTAAAGAAAGTGGAATAATAAACTGAAAAAATGTAATGGGAGAAGTCATCCTGTTTTAGTTCATTTAAATGTTAGCAGTGTTTAATTGCCGATATCAATTAAGTGATTGTGTGAAAATATGTATTGTTAGAGACAGGGTGAAAACTACTGTTTTTATTTAAGTTTTGTTTCAGATAGGTACATTACAGAAAAAAAACAAAAATTATGAGGGCCTGTAATTATGAGAAGCATTTTATTTTCTTGTATGCCATAGGTATTATGGGTAAATATTTTTGTATACATTTTATTAGTTAAAGTATGTATTTTAAGGAAATTCTTGTATTTTAGTATTTTATTGTCATTGAACAGTAAGCCTACAGAATTTTCATTGTGTTAATAAAAAATGAACAGTTGATATCTGTGGCCTATAGTTTAATTATAAAAATACACTTTAATAGAGGACATATGATTTCTACTTTTCTATTTATGCAGGAGATTAGTGTAAAAGGTTTTTGACAAGGCTAAAGAACAACCAATCAAATAACATGCAATTGGTGATCGGCCTTAAAAAACTTGCCCATAACATCCTTATCAGCTTGCCATTCCCTTGAAAAGTCTGTCATTGTGTATCACCACAAGCCAATGAAGGAAAGGAGGAGACTGTGCACATGTCATAGGATTCCCAAAGGGCTCGCTCTGCCAGTATTTCTCAGTTTTACTCACTCTGTCTTTCTCTCTTCAGATCTCTCACATATTATCCAAGAAGCAATTAAACCTTCACAAACCCCTCAATGAACAGTATACTGTTCTACAAAGCTCACATTGCTGCCTTTTGTTGTTTTTTTTTGTGTAGAAAGGTAGAAAGATTTTACCTGACTGTTATTTAATGCAAAAAAAAAAAAAAAACCTCAACTAAGAACCAGACAGATTCAGCCTTACTGCTGTGCAATGAACCATATTAAAAGTTGTTACTAACAGAGCTAAAATATATATTTGCATAACCAAATGCTTTGTTTACAACTCCCACTAATTCAACTTTCAAGGGAAAAATACATACGGCATATATTGAAAACAAAGAATCTCATACAATGCTCATTGTACTTTTCTTTTCCTTTTTTCAAAAAGACAAAGCTCCCGTGATGTTTGACAGGTTCAGGGCAACATATGGCAGCACAGCAGAAGGACTCCTGGTCTAGACGTACTCTTGACCGAATGTGAAGTAGGTCAAGAATGGCAATTCTAGTTTGGAGACAGCCTCCTAACAAGCGTGCCTGGCCAATCAGAGCACAGTGACATTGCCCATTCTTACCATAATCTTTAACTGCAAGAAGATTATTGTTATTACTTTGCAAGCTTAACACCTCCACTTTTGTATCTGCCATGACGCTGCTTAGACATTAAACCTTGAAGGAGACAGGTCAATAACGGCAGCTGTTGCCTTGGTGTTGAGAACATCAATGAAGAGTTAATCTGGGCACCTGCTTGGCACAGTAGGGGTGTTATCAGTGTGACATGATGATCCTCATTGAATTATCAGGTTAATTTCTTTTCTCTCTGGAGTGCAGCATTTCACACCAACTTTATTTGACCAATTACAAAAGTTATTGACATTCAAGATAAAAAATATCTACATATAAGACAATGTTAGTTAGGGAAAAACATTAACTACAACAATATGTGTAATAAGCCTGCTACAGGAGGAAGAAAAAAAATGTCCTTGTGAAGAAAATCCCAATTGGCCACCTAAGCTGACAGAGTTCTTCTTTAGAGCAACTGGTTAAGAGACTTTCTTTCTACACTTCACATGAAGCAAGCATCCAAATTTGAATCCACATGGCCCAGTGGGCACAGCTCAGAAACACAGCCAATCTAAAGAGACCCTAGCTAGAATTAGACTGATGTGACATCGTAATACACCACACCAGCAAAAAGCATCACATCAATGGACCCTCATATGTGTGGTACCTCCAGGACAGCCTACTTCCTGCATTAAATCTCAGCTCTGTAGCAGGGAGCTAGGCTTTGACCATGAATCTTACTTTTAAGTATCTTTACATGTTAAATGTTTGTCACTGGCAAAAATCAGAAACTAAAGTACAAATGAATTACTACTTGCTTTCTGCAGTACAAGGAAGAGCAGGAGCAGAACCAGTAACAATATACAGAAGGTATAACCAACACTTAGAAAAAAAGCCAGTTCAATTTCAAGTCTCCAATCAACATCACAGAACATTTAAGTCTTTGAGGAAATCCACGTGAACACCAGGAGAATAAACCGCACAAATCAAGCAGAATGAGAGCCAAATAAGCTGTCTAGCAGTAATGCCATCTGCTATACAAACTGTACAATTGGTTAAAAATGTTGACTTTCAGGGTGGCAAAGTGGCGCACTGATTTGAATCCCAGTCCTGGCTGCTGTCTGTGTGGAGCTTGCGTAATCCCCCCTAGGATTTATTTACAGGTGTACCTCTCATACTGCAAAAAAATGTGAAGTGAAGCTTTAACGACGATTCCAATGTGACTGGACGCAGTGTATGTGAAGGTGTGAGCGTAGTGTTGAACAATATATTGTGGCCCATGACGTAATGACACATCAGCGACACTCTTAAAAATAAAGGGGCCAGAGTGGTTCTTCAGAGCGATACCTTCCCAAAAGACCTGTCAAATAGTTCTACAAGAAACCACCCAAACCAATAAAGAACCAAAAAGTGGCATTAGTAAAACCAATATTTTTAAGAGAGCAGGGTTGTTTCCTGGTTTGTGTCCTAACAGGCTCAGGAACCCAAAGATATGAAACTGAATCAACACACAAATTGAGAAAGTAGGCCTGTTAAATTCTAGAAAAAAGTGAAGACAATTGGAGATAAAAAAAGGACCACTAAAGTAGTTTCTGAACAGCTTTATCCCGTTTTTTTTATTGTAACAGTCACATATGTTCACTAATAGCCTCCTCACAACACAACCAGCATCACAGCACAACCAGCATATTTATAAAAACCCAAGTTACAAAGATCAAAGTTGTGATTATTTTTAGAAGCGAACAATAAGTTAATTGCTGCAAAAAAAAAAAGGACAATCGATTACTCTATGAAGAAATGAGTGACTTAATTATCACAATAATAAATGAGCATAGACCAAAGGATGAGTCAATGAAAGGAGATTTACTGAGAGAGAAGTTTTTAAAACTGTTTCCAAGGTCTGTCCAACGGATCTAGTCTGAAAATAAAATCTGGCCCCATATACATGTGACAAAGGGACAAGCCACACACACCACTGTAACGAAACAGAAGCACCAGGACATCATCTCATCACACAAACCCAAGGGCTAAACGAGAAAACGCGAGGATGAAATGACGGCGTGAAACAGGATGACCTAACAATGTGGGACGGCCCTACGTAACGGAGTGAATGGACAAAAATACTCCAAATGAACTACGTTGAAAAGTTAATTCGACCGATACGATAAGCAAAATAGGAACGTGAGAACCCGACTACCGTACCGTCACTTTCAGAATGGGTGTAGCGGAAAAACGCACAAGGGCTTCAGGTACACAGCACCTACTGACGGATGTTTATAATGGCCGTACCTCTGCAGCGCAGCTTGGGGGTCTTGTGTGCTTCTCCGAAGGCCTGAGTGCGAGTGGGATCTCTATGCAGTCTTCCGCGCAAAGTGGCGATACCAGCGAAATCAACAGGCTGCAAGCAAGCATCCCCTGCGCTTAGCAACGAGCAAAGCTCAAGTTCAGCCTGCTGCCACGCGCTTGCGCAGTAAAAGCCGCTCGGCCGACAGTTCATTCGCTACAGAATGCATCCCATGTACGCACACGCGATACTAATACGCGGCGAGCAGCGACGGCGAAGCTCTAAGGAAAAGAAAAACGGAATCAAAGCAGGCTGCCATTTAATAATTCATCTCCAAAATCCGCTCTTGACGTTTGTCTTAAGTCACTCACCGAACACACACATAAAATACAATACCCCCTAGTTTTTAATCGAACGCTTAGCAAAAAGTCGTAAAAGATTACTGTAAAAAGTCAAACAAAAGTGCAGTAAAAAAAGCTTTCCGTGTAACGTACCGCAGGCTACATTTTGGTTATACTGATCAGCTTCATTCAGACATTTCATTTCTTACCGATGACGCAGCTTCCTCACTGCACTTGAACCCCAGTTAAGAGTCTTTCGAAGGTTCCCTCTGCTCTCACGCACTGGCAACTCTAATTTAACCCGATCTCTGCGTCAATGTACCCCCCTGACGTACTGGCATCCCGTCCGAGGCTGTTGTCCTGTTGTTGTGTGTCGGGATGAGCTCCATAAGAGGATTACTGTAGATAGATGGAGGGCTTCTCATTGCGGCGGCTTTCCGACAAATAACTCGCATTTAAAAGCGAAGATGCTAAGCATTAGCGGAGCTGAGCCAACAGTTGACATTTTGCACAATTCACAATACTTTTTGCATTGAGGTTGGTAGCGCCGCTTCCTTCAAGTCACGCGGCCGACTCTAAACGGAGCTGCGACAAAAGCAACGTTTAGCTCGGGAGTCACTACATCAACAGACTTCGGCACTTTTATAGTATTTTTAGAAAGCAATCAGCTGTTAACAATAAACACAATCTGCGAGGAGTCAAACGTGAAATCTTACATTGTTGCACCTCCGCATAAAAGCTGTCCTTCTGGGTGCCTATTACGGGTCATGACAAGCGAGAGAAGCGCTTGCCAACTGCCATCCCATCTCCGCCCAGGCCCCCGGGCTCAACAGACAAACATACGGGCGGCATGGTCAGGCGTCTCATGCGACCAGTCGCGCCTCCGGACGCTAAAATCTGTCCGCATACCACTAAACAAACAAAAAGCACGCAGAAGTAAAAAACTGCAATTAAAAATGTTTTGTTTATAATTCGAAATCCAAAACCTCAAAGGCTTCGAAGTATGACAAAGCAACTTAATCTGTATCTCAACGAGTCGCCGGAGTGGCACAATGCGACGCTCGCAGCCGCTCGTGCGCGACAATGCGTCTTTGTGGGACCCCAAGCTCCCTTGCCTCATTTTTATTCGCCACTTCTCTCTTCTTCTTCTTTTCTACTTCCCACACTGTGCGTCAAATGCAAAAGTTAAAGCCGAAGTTGTCACTCCGGTATAGATAGGTCACATCTGCGGAGCACGCCAACTCCAAAACTCCGTTTGCGTTTCAAGACAGCCGCGCGTGGTCCCCCTACAAGTCGAAGCCCCAGAGTCTGCCTGCACTCACCCGCAGCGCGCGTCCACCTCTTCAGATGTGCCCTCGCCGGCTTCTCGTTCAACAAGTTCCCCCGTGCAACGGAAAGGGAAAAGCAGCCAAGTTATCCGGTCCGGCTTCCGTAGACCGCGCTGCGTTGTGTGTTATTTTTTTTTACTTTCTTGCTGGACTGATTTCTCTGCTCCCGATTCTTCGGACGCGGCTCGTTATGATTTTGAAAAGGAGGGCGAGCCTGACGCCGCTTCGCTGGACGGCCAATCCGAGCTCGTCGCGCTCAGATTAGTTAAACAACGGGGGAGAGAAGCGAGCGCTCCGCTGGGGAAACCGCTTTTGTGGCAGATCCGTGTTAAAGGAAACAGCGGGGGGTTTGAGTAGGGTAATCACATCGTCACTGTCCAGCTGACTGACCCCTCAAACGTGTCCCCCCGCGAAGCTTTGTCATAAAACGGCCTGACAAACTTGGCCCCGCCTTTCTTGGGACATAACTTCTCAGTTTGTAAAGGCCAGGAAATGAGAGCAACAGCAGAATTGTCCAAGTGAGATCAACCAGCGGTCTGTGGTGTTCACTGCAATCCCGGCCGAAAAGTTAGTCACCGCGACCGTTCTCCGGAAAAAAAGAAAACAACTCGCGGCAATTTCACTTTCACTATGTGTAAAATACTGGAGATCGCGGTCATGATCCTCAAGTATGTTGGTCGCACCTTCTTGGTGATGTCGCCTGCAAGAACTGCAATAAAGCGCCTTTCAGGGTATACGCAGTTCAAAAGGACATTTTACTGATTGTACACAATTATCTTATAGTTCGAATCCCTGGAATATTGTGTCATTTTATGGAGGTCAGACTGAGGATGCAGCTACTGCATGTTAATGTAAGTGGGAGGCATCTTGGTCCTTTGGATCTGTTCTTAATGAAGTTCATGACTCCAGTATTATCTATCTATCTATCTATCTATCTATCCATCCATCTATCCATCCATCCATCCATCCATCCCAAAAGCTAGTTTACAGTTGTAAGCACACAAGACCTGCAATTTGAGCACTTACAATATTGTACCTAAATGCACTGTGCCATTGTGACATTTAGATAGATAGATAGATAGATACTTTATTAATCCCAAGGGGAAATTCACATAATCCAGCAGCAGTATACTGATACAAAGAAACAATATTAAATTAAATAGTAATAAAAAATGAAAAAATTAAAATAAAATTAATGTTAGCATTTAATCCCCCGGGTGGAATTGAAGAGTCGCATAGTGTGGGGGAGGAACGATCTCCTCAGTCTGTCAGTGGAGCAGGACAGTGACAAAAGCCTGTCACTGAAGCTACTCCTCTGTCTGGAGATGACACTGTTAAGTGGATGCAGTGGATTATTCATGATTGACAGGAGTTTGCTTAGTGCCCGTCGCTCTGCCACAGATGTTAAACTGTCCAACTTTAATCCTACAATAGAGCCTGCCTTCTTAACAAGTTTGTCCAGGCGTGAGGCGTCTTTCATCTTTATGCTGCCACCCCAGCACACCACCACGTAGAAGAGGGCACTCGCCACAACCGTCTGGTAGAACATCTGCAGCATCTTACTGCAGATGTTGAAGGATGCCAACCTTCTCAGAAAGTATAGTCTGCTCTGACCTTTCTTACATAGAGCATCAGTATTGGCAGTCCAGTCCAATTTGTCATCCAGCTGCACTCCCAGATATTTAAGGTCTGCACCCTCTGCACACAGTCACCTCTGATGATCACAGGGTCCATGAGGGGCCTGGGCCTCCTAAAATCCACCACCAGCTCCTTGGTCTTGCTGGTGTTAAGGTGTAAGTGGTTTGAGTCGCACCATTTAACAAAGTCTTTGATTAACTTTCTGTACTCCTCCTCCTGCCCACTCCTGATGCAGCCCACAATAGCAGTGTCATCAGCGAACTTTTGCACGTGGCAGGACTCCGAGTCATATTGGAAGTCTGATGTATATAGATTGAACAGGACCGGAGAAAGTACAGTCCCCTGCGGCGCCCCTGTATTGCTGAACACAATGTTAACACATATTGAGGTCTGTCTGTAAGATAGTCCACAATCCATGCCACCAGGTGTGAGTCTACTCCCATCTCAGTCAGCTTGTCTCTAAGGAGCAGAGGTTGGATGGTGTTGAAGGCGCTAGAGAAGTCCAAAACATAATTCTTACAGCACCACTGCCTCTGTCCAGGTGGGAGAGGGATCGTGTAGCATATAGATGATGGCATCCTCCGCTCCCACCTTCTCCTGGTATGCGAACTGCAGAGGGTCGAGGGCGTGGCGGACCTGTGGCCTCAGGTGGTGAAGCAGCAGCCGCTCCATGGTCTTCATCAGATGTGACGTCAGAGCAACAGGCCGGAAGTCATTCAGCTCACTAGGACGTGATACCTTTGGGACAGGGGTGATACAAGATGTTTTCCAAAGCCTTGGGACTCTCCCCTGTTCCAGGCTCAGGTTGAAGATGCGCTGTAGAGGACTCCCCAGTTCCAACGCACAGGCCTTCAGCAGTCGTGGCGATACACCATCTGGACCCGCTGCTTTGCTGGCACAAAGTCTTTTCAGCTCTCTGCTCACCTGGGCTGCTGTAATTGTGGGTGGGGATGTCTCACCTATGCTGGTATCAGCAGAAGGATGGTTGGAGGATGCAGTACTCCAGGTGAGAGTGGGTTACTGTGATCAAACCTATTAAAGAAGTTGTTCATTTGGTTTGCTCTCTCCACGTCTGTCTCGATGGCGGCACCCCTTCGAGCTGCAGCCAGTGATAATCTTCATCCCATCCCACACTTCCTTCATGCTGTTGTTCTGCAACTTCTGCTCCAGCTTTCTCCTGTACTGCTCTTTCGCGCCCTGAGCTGGACTCGAGTTCCTTCTGCAGCACTTGAGCTCATGCTTATCACCACCTTTAAAAGCCCTTTTCTTCTGGTTCAAAAGGCCCTTGATGTCACTTGTAACCATGGCTTGTTGTTAGCATAGCAGCATACTGTTCTTACTGGAACTACAATGTCCATACAGAAGTTGATGTAATCAGTTGTGCATTCAACAGCCTCTTCAATGTTCTCACTATGTGACCCAAGCAATATATCCCAGTCTGTAGTTCCAAAGCAGTCTCTCAGAGCCTGCTCTGCCTCAGGGGACCACTTCCTGAATGAGTGTGTAGTTGTAGGTAGCGCCCTCACTCTTGGTTTGTATTGAGGCTGAAGCAGAACCAGGTTATGATCTGCTTTCCCAAGCGCAGGCAGCGGGGTGGCGCTGTATGCGTCTTTAACGTTTGCATACAGTAGGTCAATAGTCCTGTTTCCCGAGTGTTACAATCCACATACTGGGAGAAGGCAGGTAATGTTTTGTCCAGCGTTACATGGTTAAAGTCTCCAGCGATTAGCACAAGTGCCTCAGGGTGCTGCGTTTGTAACTTAGCAACTGCGGAATGGATGATGTCACTCGCCATCTCGCGTCGCTTGAGGGGATGTAAACAATAACAGCAATCACGTGTCCAAACTCTCTGGGCAAGTAATAGGGGCGCAGACTTACGGCCAACAGTTCGATGTCCCTGCAGCAAGTGGAGATTTTAACGCTTACATGTCCTGAGATGCACCACTTTGGATTGACATAGAGAGCGAGTCCTCCTCCTTTCTTCTTTCCGCAGGTACTTGCGTCTCTGTCCACTCTAACTGTGCTAAACCCGGTAGCTCCACGTTAGCATCTGGGATGGGAGACGTTAGCCACATTTCACTAAAACACAGCAAGCTGCATTCTCTGTAGGTTCTGACATTTTTCACCAGCACAGCCAGTTCGTCGATCTTATTTGGTAGTGAGTTTACATTTCCCAGGATCACAGAAGGCACCGACGGTTTATAACGCCATTTTCTCTCAAGTTGTCTCGATTTAATCTTATCTTTTATCTTTGCGCCGGCTCGGCTGCCCCGATATCATCTTCTTACCTCGTAAGGTAAATAAGGAACCACACCGGCGTAAGCATTTCTTCTCAGTGCTTTAAGCTGACTACTTGAATAGGCGATTCTCGGAGTGTAAAAATCCATGTCAAATAGTAAAATAGTAAAAAGTGTCCAGGGAGCAATTCCACATAAAAGAAAGTGGTAGAAGTGATCAGTGAAATAGAGAAAAATAGAGATAAAAAGGTAAAAAGATAAAGTCATATACGGAGCTGCTGGAAAGGCTGCCACTCGGATGCGGCGCCGGAAGTACAGTAGTGTGTATAGATAGATATATAGATTTCTATTTCTTTGAATTAATAAATTTAGTAAAGCTATTGTAATAATGATACCATGCATGTCTATTTCAATATGAATACCTGTTAACCTACATTTCCCCACCCCTGTATATATATATCTTTGCGGTTCTGTTGCTCGCGTATGGGGATGCAGTTGTACAATTCAAACAGATTTTTATTTTCATGGGAATTATTACATATGCATAATAGAAATATTTTACGTTACAGCGAGTAATTAACTATATTAAAAACCAGCAAAATACCCGTGCTTCGCAGCGGAGAAGTAGTGTGTTAAAGAAGTAATGAAAAAGAAAAGGAAACATTTTAATAATAACGTAACATGATTGACAATGTAATTGTTTTGTCATTGTCATGAGTGTTGCTGGCATATATATATATATATATATATATACATACATGTCTACATATATAGACACACACATATACATACATATCTATCTATCTATCTGTATATATTTATATATATCTAATCTATATCTATCTATATATCTATCTATATGTATATATGTATCTATCTATATAATCTATATATCTATCTATATATATATCTATATCTAAATATATATCTTATATATATATATATATACTGTATATATATCTACTTTGGGGTGCAAGCAGCTGTTGCTGGGGGTGCCAGAATCTATCGGGGAAGAAAAATTAAAAACATTAATTTGTACAAAATGTTAATTTATTTATCCATTCCTAAATAATTAAATGGGCAGGCTATTTCGTATCAGTGCAATACGCTGCTTGTTAAAACGGATGACTTCTGCTCTTACGTGCACTTAGTGCTGCGTGGGTATTATGAACTATCGTATCTGTTCAAGTTCTATTTAAATTTTAAATATAAGTAATTTTTATTTAGTCGACAGAAATATGTTTAGTAGGAATGTAAGTTAAATTTAGTCATCATTGCATACATTTTTCTTCACCATAGAAATTTAAAGACTAAATTCAACTTCCATTCCTATCTTCTCAGCTGTGCTTGTGCTAAGAAAAGGAAACATTTTAAAAATAACGTAACAAGATTGTTAATGTAACCTTTTGTAAGTAGTGCCTAGAGGATTCAGAATGTGGAGAAACTGTAAAGACAGCGTGTGTATTAACTTGTAGATTTTTCTGTGAGTATTTGGTGGCAGCGTCACAAAGTTGCTTCCACAAGACCGCGTTAGCCGCGGAGCTCGGCTCAGAGCGAAATGAGTTGAATGGGAGGGGAGATGATGACGTGACTCCCTCACCCGCCTTAACTGTCAATCCCCCCACAAACACAGTCTCTCGGAATTTGCACAAGCACAGCCCTTCACCAGTAATTTTAACTTAGTTACAAAGTGATCAAAACTCTTGTTTATATCCTGCGTCCTCTCATTAAACTTGTATCCCGCATTAGCCGTGGGCATGACAAACGCCAGCGGTAGCCTGTCTATGAACTTAATTTAAACTTTAGGTTTACACTGTGCTTTGTTTCCAAAGTAGCTGCACTCATGAATATGGTTGTATGTGTCACTCGCTCGCTTCTTATTGTTTCGCTGCCTTCTCAATTGTATAATGCATGTTTTCTTCAGCGCTTTTTGGAGCTCTTCCTTGTTTTCTACGTGCTGCGTTGACAGTCAGTTCACGTGATTACGTGGGAGGCGTGATGATGTCACACGAAACTCTGCCCCCCACGCCCATCGAGCTCAACTCCATTACAGTATATGGAGAAAAATAGCTTCCAGTTATGACCATTGCACATAGAATTTCGAAATGAAACCTGCCCAACATTTGTAAGTAAGCTGTAAGGAATGAGCCTGCCAAACTTCAGCCTTCCACCTACATGGGAAGTTGGAGAATTAGTGATGAGTCAGTGAGTGAGTCAGTGAGTGAGTGAGGGCTTTGCGTTTTATTAGTATAGAAGAGTAAAACGTAATAATTCGAAAGTAAATTATGTTTTATGTTGCGTTAGAGTTATTTGTTGATAATGCAATTTTGTTCTGTTTGACTGTTTGGCCGGTGGAAGACTGGACAGTGTTAACGGTTGTAGATATTCCTTGGAATATTGTAAATTGATGTTTTCATCTTTCGCACGATCAACACCAACTGTTTCAGCATAGTCTATTGATACTCATTTAACCAATTTGCTCTGTAACCAATCAATATTTTTGGCGTTCATTTGTTTGACTTCATTGTTTCTCGCTGCTAGAATTGCCCGTGTGCTCATTTTTTCTGTTGATAACCCTTTGTGATGAAATTCTTCAATAATATTTGGACATAAGTCTTCTTTAATTGGGAACTTAAAGTGAGTAAAACGTTAAAATTTATAAGAGCTGAGGTGAGATTACCGTGTGCATAGTTGAAAATGGTTGAGAGGAGGGCATGACTTGAAAAAATCTCATGGCCAAGGTCACAACTTGCAGGACTTAAAAAAATCTTCCATAAAGTTTCGCCTCGTCGCAGGATTTGTTTTATTATAATAGACAGATAGATACTTTGAGTCAAAAGTTTTAGAAACCACACTTTTTGCAGAGTTTATGGAAATCCACCCAGTTTAATGTCTTATTGTTTCATGAAATCAAGGCATGGAACAAAAAACAATGGCAAATAGAAAAAAATAATTCAAGGAATCATTAAGTGTATAAAAGTTTATTCAAATTTTTGATTCACCTTTTACTGATCTAACAGCAACAAACTGTGGTAACCCTTGTGGTTCAGAATGCCAGTCACTCTGTGCAAGTCACCAACTCTGCCTCCAGTCCATCAGACTTCCTCCTCCATGTTTGACAGTTGATGTCACACACTGAGAGACCGTCCTTTCACCAACTCGACAGCGTACAAACACCCTGTGTGATGAACCAAGGATTTCAAATTTTGATTCATTGGTCCCTTAGTCTTTGTCCAGTCTGCAGTAGTCCATAGCTGGTATTTCAAGGCCCTGTTTTGTCCTTTAAGAAATGGTTTTCTTACTGCCATTCAACCTGTCAAACCTGCAGCACAAAGTCTCTTTTCAGTATAAATTGAGACTTGCTTTTTTAACCTGCTCTGTTGTGCTGTGCTTGAAGCTGTTGTACTGTGAGGCGCCTTTGATCACTCAAGCTGGTGACTCTCAGAAACTTGTCTTCTCATTGAATTATGACTTTGGGTCTGCCATATCTCTTCCTATTGGAGTTTCTTCCAGTTTCCAATTTGCCTTTGGATTGAGAAGGATACCACTGGACTCACTGACATCTGGATTTTTTTTGCAGTTTCTCTAAATGAAAGCCCTACACGTTTAAGAGTAAATAATACTCTGTCTCATTACATTTGTTAATTGCCATTTTCTTGCCATTATCATTGGAATATTGTCCAAGAAATACTGCAGAGGGTGTAATAACATAGTCTGTTCCAACTCTGCTTTAAAACAGACAGAGAATTTTAGGTTGCAACTTAATAAAATGAGCTCCTTTCCAGTCCATCTTGATGGTGATCTCATCAGACCTGCCTCTACTGCAAAGAATCTTGGTGTCATTTTTGATTCCGCCCTTTCTTATTCTGCCCACATAAATCACATTAAGAAACTTTCTTACTTTCACCTCCGTAACATATTATGTGTTTGCTCCTTCCTCTCCTTTTCTAACCCTGACAAACTTGTCCCTGCTTTTATCACATCCCACATCGATTACTGTAATTCCCTACTGTCAGGTGCCCCTTCTAATCTTATATCACAGTTCCAGCTTATTCAAAACAGCAGTAGCGAGCACATCACACCCACCCTGCTTCTCCTTCACTGGCTCCCTGTGTCTTACAGAATTGAATCTAAAATTCTACTAATAACCTACAAAGCCTTAAACAACCTTGCGCCAAACTACAACAGTGGCCTTCTCCATCACTATGTGCCTGTCTGCCCACTAAGGTCCTCTGATTCTGGTAATCTTGTTGTACCCCCCACCAATCTACACTCCATGAGTGACAGGGCCTTCAGCTGTATAGCGCCCAGACTCTGGAATGGCCTACCGAAATTAATCAGATCAGCTGACTCCATGAATTCTTTTAAAAAACAACTCAAAACTCATCTGTTCAGGAAGGCTTTTAGCTCTACCTGACTTTATTACACTTCTCTCAGTTTACCTCTCTGTCAAGATGCTCATGTAACCTGTGTGTGTGTGTGTGTGTGTGTGTGCTAGACCATCAACTATGTTGTCTGTTAGGCTTTTTTTTCTCTGAATTTACAATCTTACGCTTCTTTATTTATTTATCTGGTTTAGTACAATGCTATATACTGTATACCCTGCCGTTCTTTCTTAAATTCTGTGAAGTGCCTTGAGCATAGGAAAGGCACTATATAAATAAAATGTATTATTATTATTAAGTAATCAACAGTAGTTGAGACGCCTGTGCAAATTGTTTACTTTAATTTGCAAGGCTTACTTTACTTTAATTGCTGCAGAACATCTGTAGGTTGTAACCTATTAGTTGTTCCCTGAAGAAGGCCCATTTGTAATATTCTGAGATTTCCTTTTTTCAGTTTTTGCTAACCTGAACTTTAAATTTAAACCTCTCACCTTTGCACCATTTTAGATCATTCAGTGCATTTCACCTGATGACTGTTAGTGTATATACAGTATATATTTATATATATAAGTATATATAAAGTATATAAAAGTGTATATATATATATATATATATATATATATATATATATATATATATATATATATATACACACACACACACACACTAGGGGTTCGCCCCCTGCTCGCTTTGCTCACCAACCCCCCCAGCCTGCGCTACATGCCAGCCACTTCATGTATCGTGAAGAGGGGGGATGAACGCACCCAAAGGAGATGCGGTTGCTCCTCCGAAACCCCCTCTTAAACAGTGATACAATGGGAAACAAATACAGTTTTTTTTTTACCTCCTCTTTGCTCGATTAGCTGCTGGATTGCTGCTGCTGCGGTGCCGCATGATCTGCATCTCGCACGGCAATTCAAACATTTAAAAGCCTGTACAGCAGCTGTCCTACTCTTTGTCTTTTATTTCCGGCCCCGGGCGTGGTTAAATCTCTTGGCACAAAGTCTCATCTCGCGGGACGCAAGTTCTTGATATTTTTTAGTTTATAATTTAAAAACAATAAGAATCTGAAAATCTAACAACATCACATTAAAGTTCAATACATTCTGAAAAGAATGATACCAAACATATACAGTCATATAAAAAAGTTTGGGAACCCCTCTCAAAATGCATAATAATTTACTCTCCTTTCAACAAAAAAGAAAACAATGGTATGTCTTTCATTTCCTAGGAACATCTGAGTACTGGGGTGTTTTTTCCGAACAAAGATTTTTAGTGAAGCAGTATTTAGTTGTATGACATTAAATCAAATGTGAAAAACTGTCTGTGCATAAATTTGGGTACCCTTGTAATTTTGCTGATTTGAATGCATGTAACTGCTCAATACTGATTACTTGCAACACCAAATTGGTTGGATTAGCTCGTTAAGCCTTGAACTTCATAGACAGGTGTGTCCAATCATGAGAAAAGGTATTTAAGGTGGTCAGTTGCAAGTTGTGCTTCCCTTTGACTCTCCTCTGAAGAGCGACAGCATAGGATCCTCAAAGCAACTCTCAAAAGATCTGAAAACAAAGATTGTTCAGTATCCTGGTTTAGGGGAAGGCTACAAAAAGCTATCTCAGAGGTTTAAATTGTAAGTTACAACTGTAAGGAGTGTAATCAGGAAATGGAAGGCCACAGGCACAGTTGCTGTTAAACCCAGGTCTTGCAGGCCAAGAAAAATACAGGAGCGGCATATGCACAGGATTGTGAGAATGGTTACAGACAACCCACAGATCACCTCCAAAGACCTGCAAGAACATCTCGCTGCAGATGGTGTATCTGTACCTCGTTCTACAATTCAGCGCAATTTGCACAAAGAACATCTGTATGGCAGGGTGATGAGAAAGAAGCCCTTTGTGCACTCACGCCACAAACAGAGTCACTTGTTGTATGCAAATGCTCATTTACACAAGCCAGATTTATTTTGGAACAAACTGCTTTGGACTGATGAGACAAAAATGGAGTTATTTGCATGCATGGCAGAAGAAGAACACCGCATTCCAAGAAAACACCTGCTACCTACTGTCAAATTTGGTGGAGGTTCCATCATGCTGTGGGGCTGTGTGGCTAGTTCAGGGACTGGGGCCCTTGTTAAAGTCGAGGGTCGGATGAATTCAAACCAATATCAACAAATTCTTCAGGATGATGTTCAAGTTGAAATTACGCAGGGGTTGGATATTCCAACAAGACAATGACCCAAAACACAGTTCGAAATCTACAAAGGCATTCATGCAGGGGGAGAAGTACAATGTTCTGGAATTGTCATCACAGTCCCCTGACTTGAATATCACTGAAAATCTATGGGATGATTTGAAGCAGGTTGTCCATGCTTGGCAGCCATCAAATTTAACTGAACTGGAAAGATTTTGTATGGAAGAATGGTCAACAATACCTCCATCCAGAATCCAGACACTCATCAAAGGCTATAGAAGGCGTCTAGAGGCTGTTATATATAAGTATTGATGTAATATCTCTGTTGGGGTGCCCAAATTTATGCACCTTTCTAATTTTATTATGATGCATATTGCATATTTTCTGTTAATCCAATAAACTTAATGTCACTGCTGAAATACTACTGTTTCCATAAGGCATGTCGTATATTAAAAGGAAGTTGCTACTTTGAAAGCTCAGCCAATGATAAACAAAAATCCAAATAATTAAGAGGGGTCCCAAACTTTTTCATATGACTATATATGTAGGTTTTAAAATAAGCCGATTTAAAGTGTGACAAAAAACGTGACAAAAACCGCGACAAAAACCGCCACACAAAATTGTTGCACTTTTAGGCCTAGGATTTTATATATAGAGAGTAGATACAGACATACACGAGTAAATCAAAAAGTAAAAACATTTTGAATAATGCAGTAACCACAATGGATAGAAGCTGACACAATACAGCACGTTTGCAATGGCTGATGGGTAGTTTGAACACACACAACACAGCATTCTGCCATTAGTCTACGTAGTTAAAGCCAAAGTCAAATGAACATGGATGCTCCACAGCAGGATTGCACCAGTGTTGAGCAATGCACTGTAATGAGATTTCTTTGGGCAGAGGGAGTGAAACCTGCTGAAATTCACTGAAGGATGCTGGCTCAGTATGGAAGTGAAAACTGCAGGACTCAATGAAATGTAGAAAGGTTTAAAGCTGGATGAACAAGTGTAACCGACAAAGCTCACTCTGGATGACCATCAACAGGTGTACACAAGCCTACATCGACTTGGCAAATGCCTTCGTCAGAGAAGATGGATTATGTTGTCTGCTGTTGCTGCACATTTGGAGACCAGAAAGTTGACTTGGGGTATCATTAAGTTTGCATAAGACAGGTACTTACACAGTTTACTAATCTGCACAAGCAACAGTATGTGGAAGTTGTGACCCAATTCCTGAAACATTATGAAAAAAGATCTGAGTGTTTTGGAGCGGATTGTCACCAGAGATGAGACATGGGCCATTTACTGTGAGCCAGAAAGCACAAGACAAAGCATGCAGTGGAAACGCCCGAAATTCAGTTGACAGCCCTCCGGCAAGAAAATCATGATGACTTTCTTTTTAGACATGAAGGCTCCCATTCTGGTGCATTTATAGGAACACAGCAATAAGCTGTGCTGTGCATGGAGAGAAACTCCCAGCCTTACGAGGAGTCGCTCCAACGAAGCAGTGCATTAGTCTCTCCAACTCCTAAATCGCCTAACAGAAGTAGCCTTCTTCAGACCCCAAGCATCAGCCACATGTTCTCCCGAGGGACTTCCTCCTCTTTCTGCCTTCTTCTCTCCTTCCTTTAACCTTCTTTCTTCCCATCTGTCTTTCTTTTCATTCTTCAATTTTGTCCGATGCAGACTCCTTTGTCTTCTGCTGCCTAACTGGGTACGGGTGCAAGGAGGCACTCCCTCCGTGGCATCCCTGAGGTGCCCCACATGTGTATGTGGCGTGGTCAGCCACGTTCCCGATTAACCATGGAGCAGAACACACTCACACACACCCAAACCTGATTAGAGCCAGCACCTTCTCGGGGCGTGATTATTTAAAATTACCCACTAATTTCCTTGCCGCGGACCCTCTATACCACAAGCAGGCACTTCTGATGTGTTTGTTCAGGCATTGTGCTTTTCTTGAGCTTGGGTTGCTTCCCCAGTAGACCAGAGTGCAGTACACTACATTGGCTACTATGGACTGAGAGAACATTTACAGCAGCTTGCTGCACACATGAAAAGAACCGAGTCTCCTTATCAAGTTCAGCACCACAGTGTGGTCAGGCAGACTAGTTTGCCTAGGTACTTGTAGCTCTCCAACACTTTCATGTCCTCCCCATGAATAGTAACTTGTCTCAGAAGCTTCTTGGGGCATCAGAAGTCCACCACCAGCTCTTTTGTACTGCTGATGTTCAGGTTGTTGTCCCTGCACCACAAGGCAAAATCCAAACTTTACTGTACTCTGACTTGTCTCCATTATTAATGCAGCCTATGTTGGACGAATCATCTGAAAATATCTGTACATGGCAAGCGCTGGTATGTTGCAGTAAGTCTGTTGTACAGGGGTTAAAGAGGGAGGGGGACTGGACAGTACCCTAAGGTGCTCCAGTATTACACACCACCATTTTGACACTCAGTCCCTCAGCCTCACAAACTGCTGTGTGTTGGTCAGGTACTCCATTATCTAGGAGACTGTGGGAGCATCAAGATTCAAAGCCTTGAGCTTTTTACCCAGTTGATAAAGAAGAATGGTGTTTAAAGCACTGGAAAGGTCAAAGAACGTGACAATGACTGTGGGAGTAGGCTCTGTGGAGCATGTAGATGTGAGCATCCTCCATACTTGTGTGTGTCTGAGATGCAAACTGCACAGGATCCAGATGTTCTGAAAGCAGGGACTTAAAAATGCTTATGTTAGGAAGAAGGCCCAGTGGGGTTCAGTGGTCTTTTGGCTGTGAACCCCTACAGATGTTTTTCTCCAGTTTAACCAGAATTTTGTTTCTGTCCTCCTGGCCATCTGACCTTATCACCGGATCCATCTTTAGAGATTCAAAAAACAATCCTACATATAATTAGTATCAAGTCAAATTCCTTATATCTATATTTTATGTAAGGCAATATTGGTTTATCTTTATTATGTATTCATTATTTTTCTTACCTAATTTACTTTTTCTTTTCTTGCAAGTATTTCTTTGACATCATGCAAGCACTTTGAGCCTCATCCTGTGTATGAAACTGTGTTATAGGAATAAATGGCGTTAGGCTAACTTACATTTTTTATTAATAGTGTTTTTTATTTTTCTCCAGCACTTGAAAATGTTTCCAATTTCTATTAATCTTCGATACGGATATCTGTTTAAGGTCTGTCATGTTTGGATAATCCCGCAGTGCCGGTCTGATTTTAAATGCACCTTCCATTTTCTTCTGTACATTATTTAAACCAGCACCATACATTCTTCTTTATCTAAATTTGTTCATAATCTCAAAAAGAAAAGTTTCAATGGGCTTTTGTTTGTCTTTTCAGTTTCAAACTCTTAAGATCCGAAGGATTCACTTAAGTCAAGGAGAACATTTGATCTTTTAAGTGTCTTTTTGGCATCTACCCCAACTTTTTTTTTGAGCTATTACATTTCATCTTTTGCTCCATTCTGTTCTTTTCCACTGCCCGTTCTCACCCTGTGGCAGAATAATTATGAATGTCACTCTAGTGATGACTAAAATACTAACATGTATACTAACTCTCGGCCATTCCTATCTATCCATCTGTACGCAATATGAGGAGCACCATGGCACCGATTCGGTTTTCTCCAGTGTCCAGCCGATGTTTGTGTGAAGTTGCTTCTCAACCCTTGAATGGCCCGCTGTGTGTGAGTGTTTCAGGGTGATCATGCATGAACCCCTGGCTGGGACTAATTTCTGCCCGAAGCCCAATGGTGCAGGGATAAATGCGTTTCAAAAAAGGTGCACCCATTTATCAGACCAGCTCAAGGTCACATAAGACAAGGCTGATGCAGAAATAAGGGCCACCCAGAAACAGATGGATAAATATCACATGGTGTCACGCATATGCGTCAGAGGGTCACCCTCTGCATTCCTCCCAGGTATGTGATACCACACCAGACTGAGAGGGGGCACTAACACTGTCTTGTCACCCTCTACCTTCATAGTGCAGAGAAACTGCCCAGTGAGGGCAACTGACTCCGCCCCTTCCTGTGACTGGGCCATAAAAGTGCAAACCTCCCAGGAGGCGGCGTCACTTCTGGTCTTTGTGACCCAAGCAAAGGAGCTCCATATTCATAGAACGATGGAGCCACATTGTTATGGTGGCAGCATTTTCTATTTCTTCTGGTGTTATTTTTGTTTAATAACCATAAGTAATCAAGGGTGGCCACATTGGCACCCCAAAACGTACCTGCCTATCAGCCATTCCCTCAGCTGACTGTAATGGTAATAAATCCGTTTTTTTTTTTGTTTTTTTTTGCTAAAGTCTTTTAATATGACAAATTACTTGTTAATTTTGTAAGAAATTATGTTGTTTATACAAATTTAGCATTTGTGTTCAATATCTTATTTTGAGCTCCTTGTGTAATTCCATGTAGGACAAAGTCACGTTATTTTTGCACCCAGTCACTCTTTCTGTAAAGGCAGGCAGACGGCTTTCTTCATTTTCAGCTGCCGTTGTCCCTCTGAGCTGATGTTTCATTAAACTAAGCGGCTGTCTGTAGCACCGGCAAGAGCCTCTCTGCTGGCTCCTTGAGGCTTCTGATCAGATTAAAGTTAACTTGTTTATTCTTGGCACATCTTTATCCATTAATAGAATAAAAAGGCTGAACTGTGCACGTTAGATCTTTTGAAGCAGGTTGCTCAACTTGCGTGTTATTTGGCCTTGTGACTTCATGTGTCTCATGTTCACCTTTACCTGTAGGGCTAGGGGAGGTCTCCACTGGGCCTTTTGTGACAGTTGAACTGTCCCCACGGACAGCACTGGCCATCGACTAGTAGGCTGTGGTGTACTGGGTGAGCTGCCAGGGCCTCCGGTTCACGTCTCACCTCAACGACCTTGGCAAAGAATGGATCAAGACAATGACGGAAGCTTAAGCAACAAGAGGATTGATAGTAAAAAGAGAAACAGGGGGATCAGTGTTGGCAGGTTCCTAAGAAATAATTTATAGCCCAAGTGCAGCTTAAAATAAAAAAAATTTAAAAAGACCAATATGTAGATAGGCAAAACTGACACACTGAAAAGGGGAACGGGGGTCTTGCAGCGAGAGCGGCTAGGCACATACCATCAAAACCCAAGGTGGGTTGAGGGTCCCCTCTGAGACATTTTAGAGGGACAGAATGGGTATATACCATCACAATGGTGCAGAGGGTTGGAGTCCCCCTCTGTGATTGTATGCAAGTGTGAAATGCAGGAAAAAGGGTGCCAGATGAATGAAGGAAATGGTCAAAATTCATTGAAAAAATAGCCCAAAATATCATGTTTTTTAAAAAAAATTGCATTTCACAAAAGCTAATTTTTTCCCCCTGCGCACAACGATCAAAAATAGCCGAATTGGGCAAGAAAACTGTGGATGAAATAGCAAATCTTATTATCAAATCTCTACTTCAACATCCACAGGTCAAAATGGAAGTCTCGCCAGAAGACTGGATTGCTAACGAACCTGTGTTAGGAGTTGCTTGATCACTCTTCAGATTTTCCTTCATTTATATGTATCTGAGGAAAACCTACCCTCCTTGGTCCAAGGTCCCCTAAATCAAGTGTTTGTGCCCCTCTATCTATTTTCTGTGTTCTTCAGTCTGAAAATAACTTTGTTTGATCCTTTACATGCCACCACCTCAGTTTACTCTTCGTTTAACTTGTGTCTTTGCTGAGCCCTCAGACACTTGCCCAACTCTGAGTCACAGCAGAACAGCCCACACTAAATGAGGAGAAGGCAGCTCGGAAGGCAACAGTGGCCTTGACTTAGCTCTGAGCCGCCGGTGACCTAATTGCAGATGCCCTAAGCCTGTCAGCGTAAACAGAATGCTGAGCAGAAGAGGCCAACGCGCGTCAACAAGGCTGCTTATCCAGATCACAACCAGCTAGTCAGCATCCTTGTCTGTGGTACCTGCTTTTCAGTCAGCACTAGTCACACGTCCCACTGTTGAGTGACTGGAAGTAATTCCAGAGTGCCACGTCTGCCAGTCACTACATGCAATGTCAGGCCTAGATAGATAGATTAGATAGATTAAATAGAATAGATAGAATGCCCGGTGTATGGCGTTTAGGCATTGTAAGACATGCTGCATTCTGATTCGTTACCTGCTCAGGTATGTGTGGGTGTGTGTGTGCACCCCAGAGTGCCATCGAAGGGAGTCTCTACCAGGTTAAAACAGCTATTGTAATTGAAATAATACATCTCCGAACACCTTAAATGGAGATCATCATTAATTGTAAATAAAGCATGCACTCTACATGCCACAATTATTTGGTTAAACAAACAAATGCATGCACACTAAACTATGTTAGACCCTTTAAATGCTACATTTGCATCTCTTATTTCACTTTACTGGAATTACCAGCTCTGATTAGCACACTCCAAGATCCTTGTCTCATTTATTGCTACACCAGCCCTGACCCTGGTATTTGCATGCTGACACTCAAGCATAAATTAAAAAATAAAATAAATAAAGCCTATTGCTTTGTTGGCCATTTCCATGCGTTCCAAGTCTTTTTAACAGGATTTGGAGTGAAGTAACACCCCAAGTTGCCCAAGTGTGCACATGTGGTCCAACTTTGAAAGAAATGGCGATATTTAGCAGTTATCAGTGCCTCATTTCCATCTTGACACGTCATATAAACCTTTTGTGCCACAGCTTCTGTACCTCTGGAATAACCAACTGAAGTTAAAGAAAACAGACCACCAGTTATAAGTCATCAGGCAGCCATAAACTCCTTACAAGCACCCACAGTGGATCTTTCTTAGTTGACACTGCCACCCTGTGGCTGCATCAAGCTATAACATCTAAGTAATCTGTACACAAATTTTAAGAGAGTTTCTCAAAAGGTCGAACATGAAATGTCAATAGCAACCATGCACTTACTAAACTCACCTGTGCAGCAGCAGGCACAAAGCAAAAACAGGCATGGAGCGGCCTCAATTTATGGTTAAGTACTCCAACTGATATCACGCCAATTTAGAAACACCAAGTAACCTAATGCTTTTGGGATTTGTAAGGAAAAGTGGAATACTTGGGAGGGGGAAAAAAAACCCACAGAGACATTGGAAGAAAATGGAAACTCCACACCATATCAGGGTCAACATGTGAACCAGCACCCAAAAAGTTAACAAATCTCACTAATGTGTAATACACTGGGCGCTGGGTGAAGGAGAACTAAGAATGGAATAACTGAAATTGCATGATATGAATGTGAGTGTATTCGCTGCCACAACAGGTTAGAAATGGCTCTGGTTATAAGAAATCAGGCTGCTCCCTGTAAATCATGTAAACTAGAGGACAGCTAGGAACAAGGTTGTGATCAAAACATTGGACAAAAAAAAAAAAAAAGCCAGCACATTTTTTGGAAAGGATGCATTTAATGTGTTAAAAATGTGCATACTGCAATTGATAACCAACCAGCCCCCCATACATGACCCATCTCCTAGTGACCAGGTGCTATTATTTCATCAGGCAATTGTGGTTAACAATGTATGTGCATCCCTAAAGCAGGTCTTAGGATAAACAGCAGTAATGGTGAAAGCAACTCCATCCTGGGAAAAGTCCACTTCAAGTGGCCTGGCTGTACCTGTGACTTGCACACCACATTAAAGCCGACTGACCCCACGCATTCTCACATCTTCTGGAGCTTGACGGTAGCCTTCGCTTTCTCTTCAAAGGCCTCCCGTGGCTCACTGGGTGCTGGGATCTTTAGGTCTGTTGGCTCTACTCCCCAGATGTCTCTGGCATATTCCTTAATTGTCCGGTCACTGGAGAACTTTCCTGCTGAAGCAATGTTCTTGATGACCATCTTGGTCCATTCCTTTGGGTTCTAGAAGAGGAGAACAAAAAGCAGCAGCAAGTTAGGATGGTGAGGTAGAACACAGTTAAGATGGATTGGACAAAGCGGACCGAGTTATTCCTTACCCTGGTATACCCACAGTGACCAGTGCACATGGGCTTGGCCTCCTTTCTACAAAATAAGCATATCAAGCAAAACTGCACAAGACGGGCTTACTTGTTCATCTGTATTACGCAAGTTTGTATTTTTTTTTTTTACAATTTTTTTTTCGTATTTCATTTATTCTTTGAAATAATATTTCTTGAAAAGCACTTTGAGCTGCATGTTTTATATGAAAAGGTGCAATAGAAATAAACTTTCGTATTGCTCGCTACATTCCTGTTCATCAGAGTAAGCCATTACTCCATTACTTCAGGGTTATTCAATGGCAATTTGTGAAGTGGCACCAGTGACTTGACCTTCTGCTTGTTGAAGTGTCTCGGACATGCACAACTATGAGGCATGGTTCCTACCAGATAATATTTTTTTCCATTTTTAGTCTCTGAAGTGTACACTTCCCTCAGACTATGCTTTGCAATTCTGATATCACATGATGCACCACTCAGCTGCTAGCTAACTGGACAAGCCTACTTGGCAATGAATGAAGGGGAGGTGGACCGTCCATTCCAAAA
This sequence comes from Polypterus senegalus, assembly GCF_016835505.1. NCBI lineage: Eukaryota > Metazoa > Chordata > Cladistia > Polypteriformes > Polypteridae > Polypterus > Polypterus senegalus. The sequence continues at coordinate 32,001,252 of NC_053171.1, read as the reverse complement.
TTCAAATCATCTGGAGTCTCATGTATAAATGGTGGGTACGCCCGTTTCCATGCTCACTTCGAGATGTATAAAAATTAAACTTGGTGTAAAGCCACACACATTTTCACAGCAGCCATTTTTAGATTCACATCTATGATGCGTGTTTTATCAGATACACCAAAATTAATTGCATATCGTTTACAAACTTGATTCAATGGATTGTAATCATTCTGTAAAACCAATATAATGGTGCACAGAATGACCACAGTATTCCAACTACCATAGCTGCTTTAGCGTTGTTAGAAGAGAGTACATATTTATAGATGATGATAACTGGCTTCTAAGTCAATTTCGATTTCCAAGAGCTGTTTGCTGAACTGGCGCCATCTTTGCAAAGGCAGACTTTGAGGAATTGTGCTCTACCTGCTCCTTTGCAAGTTCTGTCCACTCTAGGGTTTTTAGCTACAGCAGCTTTTCAACGTGAACCTGCTGACCGATCAGGCATTTCACAAGCATGCTTGCTGTACAGGATGGTATTATCCGTTTGTCATTCACATATATAAGATTTCCTTACATTGTGGTTGAACTGAGAGACATCAATGAGCAATTTGCAGTAATGTCCACTTTTCCAAATGTAATTGGAGCGGTCAGCTGCAAGCACATTGCTATTGCAATGGTGTCAGACAAGTTACATCAGCCAGGGATGAGTCACCAAAACAATGAGTAGGCATTACATCATCTATAGCAGGAGTGCCTAAAAAAACAGCAACTCTACTCAGTCGCAGGTGCTTTTTCCAACTAGTGCAGCAAAAGGCAAGCAGTTCTTTTAAAGATAAAGAGCAGAGAATTGATCCAACACCGATGCTACACTATAAAGGTGCCTTCAGAGAATGAATTTGCTTATGTAAATATAAAGCATTTCCACTCGATTAATGTGCTGCTCTATAGTGCACAGAATGTGTGTCGCATTGTGCAAGCATGTGCCGTGCTGCAAATATAATGTGGCACACAATCATGGCTTACTCGTACCTGAAGAGATTTGCTATTATGAACCTGACTCACCCAAATGATCAGTCAAATGTAATTAGCTGAATGTAACAACAGATAGATAATCAGACACAGCATTTATTTTTTTAACCAATTTATTTAATTTGTGATCAATATCACATAGTATAACCCTTGTGTTCCTTAGTTCATTGGCCACATCCTTACAACATCCACTATTGTATTTTGTGACTCGAGAACAGTCCATCAGCACACAGCTAGATGGTCACCCAGCGGTTTCCAAGGCAGAGGTGTGTGTGCAGCCAGCATCCAATTACAGGATCGGCACAGCAGCACTATAACTGCCTGACCATCGCATAGGGGTCAGCTTTTGTAATATTGTCTGAAACAGAATAAACAGACTGTGGGCTGTGACATCTAACCACTATTTTTTTTTTTTATTTCAGGCACCGTGTGACTTTCTGAACTTGAACTTTTGAGTATCTCTGCTACACTTTTGTTGCTTATATCATTACTTAAGCCAACAAATCGTACGTTTTTCCTTGCCTCCATTTTGCATTCACTGAAATTCTTCTTTTTTCACATGCTTTTGCCATTGTCTTTTAACCAAACACTGAACGGAAGGTGATATTTATATTGATTTGCATATTAAAATATGCAAAATTCTTGGAGGAGTCGGGGTGGGGCAGCAGGTGTGTGCACATGCATTACATTTCATGCTGATCGAGATTTATGGAGTGGAAGTGCGTGGAAATTGGCTTATGCACAGTTTTGTGCATCTGAATGTTTTTGTGCGTATACACATTTTCACCTTTGTCTGTACTCCATGTTTTAGTGTGAATTCAATACACAGCATTATACGTGAAGTCCCTGGAGTGCACTTTGCAGTTTGATTTTCCAGACATGTATTTCTGCTAAAATAGTGTTAAATAAGACAACTACGTATGACTAGATACCCAAAATGTGGATAATGTGACACAAATAATTACAGATTTTTTTTCCTCCCATGGATGTTGTGATGTTGTTTGTCATGGTTCATTGTGGGTCTCCATTCAAGACCAATGTTTGATGAATTTTGTTATCTCTGTTCTTTATGAGAACATTTGACTAAAAAATTAATCGGGGCCATTACTATTTATACAGGGTAAGTAACAGATACAAAAATTATCACTTTTGGATGGAGTGTCCCTTTAAATACCCAATGCTCACTCAAGGCTAAGGCATTCTGTGATCAGGTTCACATTCATCACCACTGGAAATAATGGAACAGCCCAGCAACTGGGTTACATGTCAGGTGGAAAGACTGAGCAATGCAACGCCAACCGCAATTGACGAGACGTGCCAGTCAAGCTTGTTTCCACCCTGGGGCTCCACAGTCCTCACAATGAACACTTTGAAGTGGCTTGCACCATGATGAACAGGAACATAATGCTTGGCCATTCTAGATTCTTGTTCAAAAATACACTACTGTTAATAGTCTACTGGGCTAATTGCCGTTTCCAAAGTCATCACCAACAGTCACCACTTGTAAATTTCAAAATTGACATGCAAGTAGATCTACAGTACTTTAGTTGCAACTTATATTTTCTGCTTTCTTCATATTATCATGCTTGTGATTTTACGAATAACAATAAAAAAAATTCTGCTAGGCAACCTATGGAAACCAAACATGCCAGTACCTGATAGAGCTCGCTGACTTTATCTTGGCACTTCACGTAGGCTTCATAATCCGCAAACACTTTAAATCTACAAATGATGAAAAGAATAATTAATGAAAAATGGAGTGCCTAACATAGACACTGCCAGCCTTGGACGGTACACATCTACCTGTCATGGTGGAAGAGCATATCAACGATGTCTTTGAAGAGGTCTGGCTCCTTGGGTGAGAAGTAGCCACTCTTGATCTGGTCCATAACCTGCTTTAGTTCAGGCAGCTTATCACAGTAATCTTTAGCCACATAGCTATAGGATATATAGAAAGAAAAACACATTGTAGGTGCCACTGGCTACCACTTGAGCACTCTGCACCATTCCATCTATAAATAGACAACACTGAAAGAAGTGTCCTCTATGATCATGTTAAGATAAATTCACCACAGAAACTACTTGTGTGGACCAAGAACCCAAAGGGTCCAAAGACCCTGGTGTCAAGAACCACACCTATGCTCACTTACCCTTTCTTATCGAGTGCTTCTACGTCCTCCACCCTCATGCCAAAGATAAACAGGTTCTCCTCTCCAGCCTCCTCAGCCATCTCAACATTGGCGCCATCCATTGTACCTATAGTCAACGCGCCATTCAGCATGAACTTCATGTTGCCGGTGCCGGAAGCCTCAGTACCTGCAGTGGAGATCTGTTCCGAAAGGTCTGTGGCTGGAATCACTGGGTGACAAGATGAGGAGTGTAAGTTTACTGGCAAGATTTCATATGGATTGAATGAGATTACTAAGAGACAGTGACAAATAAAGTGTTATCTTATGGCACATGTGATACAAAGGGTCTGGTGTGAGGATACTACCAGAGGCCAGTTGGTGACATTCCCTATATGGCACCCTTGGTTATCAGTTTCAGCACCTCAGCTTGGCGCAGACAAGAATATCCACTTCTCAAAATGCCACTGGTGGCAGCGTTTTATATTCCAACAAATACAATCAATCACATCATACTGCATTCAGAGGAGTGGGGCTTCAATGCATCCATTGCTGGCTGACCTGCATCACCTGCCTTACTAGCAGTTGCATATGTGCCTCACTGTCACGCAAGTGTACATCACATCACAACTCTGTGTTTTTATTTAAATGGATAATAAAAACTTAATTGCCCAATAAAATCAAATTCTTTGCCAACTATGTGATCAAGAATGCATAGGTCAAACAGAACAAAAATATTGGCCTAGCCACCAACCCAAGCACAATATAACCATTAAGCATGACTAATTATCTATCAAGTAATGTCGTAAAGTGCCACACATCTGCTGTTCAGATCAGGCAATATTGTAAAATGTAATGTAGCGTACACCTGCGTGCTACAAATCAGGCAGGGGACGCAGACCAGGTTGTTGCAACAAAGATGGTTTTACTTTCCAGGCCATTTATGTGGTCATCTAAAGCGGTGGTACAAAACTGGGGAGGTGTGGCCCATTACGGGGTCCTGTAAACTTCTGGGGAGCCGCAAGATAACTGAAAATTATAAAGTAGCCTTAAAATGTGTAATTCATTAAAAAAAGGAAGCTGCAGCATGGGTGTCAAACTTAATGTCCCTGGATCTTTTGTAATGCGGTTTGCTTTATCAATATCTAAAACATATGCAGCCCACAGTGACTGTTAGTTTTCTGAAAGATCCCCATTAAAGTGCATTTAATACATACGTTGTATCCATATGTAGTTCAGCTAGATTACATTTACACCTGGCATTAAAATGTCCCTTATGTCCGGTGAAAGATCAGATGGACTCCACACATTCTATATGTGCAAGCACAGCAATTCGGAATTATGTGGTCACTCCAGTTCCAGCTACTAATAGTTAGAATGGGAACAGGTAGCTGGTAATGACCCAATAAGAATAAAATGTTAAAAAATAAAAATGGTGACAATGTCTCACTGCCATAAACAACTTTAGCATTGTAGCACGTGTGACCATTTTCATAAAGTAAATGAACTTGCCACCAATGGCACTGCATCAATTTTTAAAGCTGTACAATTGTCATGGCTGTGTTTTTGGCGGGTTGGGTCACCGTGATCATTTATACTCACAGATGCTCGATTGCTTCATCAAGCAGGTTTCTTAGAGTAAAGGCCCCTTGCTGTCACGGGCCCCGGGGGTGTGCTCTGGGTACACTTCCAGAATGCCCTGGTGGTAGATCTGCCCTTGGTAGTACTTAACTCAAGTCAGTAGTTGGCAGGATATGATTCAGTGACATTCTACAATTACTGATTATTATTAAGCCTTACAAAAAATGCCTTCTCATTATGTTACAATTATGAATTGCAGACACTACTAAAAAACTTTTCACGTGGTATACTGCAGGCATAAAGGTCAAGAACCACTGGCCTAAAGGCACAGGTCTGGTCCAGCTTAAAACACCCCAGCTATGGAGATGCAAAAATCCAAATACTGTATATACTCGCATATAAGCCGGGTCTTGAAACTCAAAAAAAAAATCGATCATAAAATCAGACCCTGACTAAAATGCCCGTTCAAAAATGCAACCCTTACATTTTTTTCTTTACATCTTACTTCTTCCAATCTTGCATCAGTTTCTCAGACACATCGAATTTTGTTGCAGCAGAACAGTTACCAATTTCTTTTGCCACTTCAACAACTTTTAATTTAAAACCAGCTTCATAATTTCTTCTGATTGAACGCTCCATCGTAGATAAGGGATGTTCTTATGATAAAGGTATAGTAGGGGGTGAGATACAAAAAACACAAAATAGTGCAAACTTCACTTCAGAATAGTTTGGGTATTACCGTATAGTCACGTAGGCAAAATTCATAGAAAGAAAAAAAAAAGGCAGTGTGCTCCATGGTAACTCTCTCAGGTGGGCGTTAGCATATCATCATCTCTTGGACCAATAGCGCAAGTTTTCTGCATTATAAAATACCGGAAATTATACGGTAAAAATCAAGCCCTGACTTATCTGCGGGAGAACTTAAACGCGAGTATATACTGTATATTGGAGTATCACTGGCCAGCCCAGCAGCACACTCATGCTGCCCACACCTTCAGTGTTTAGCACCGCCAATAGCAGCCGCCAATGCGGTTCTCTACATTAGTTCCACCATGCTGCTAATTGCCACTTATACTCATTTAGTCTGGTCATGTGCCCAACTCTTGTTTTGTTAGGGGTGAGGAAACTGACATCCATTAATGACAATACATTGATGGCACACACAGCATTTTATTACGTCAGGCATGGAGGTCAAGTGAGCATACCACTGTCACCTGGCCTGGTAGTGGCACTTCTTCCCCACAATGTGTTATTTAAAGAGCTTGGCCACGTTCCATCTATTCAGAAGTTGTGGGGTTGTCCCATCAGTTTACCTGCATTGCTAAGGACCTATGCCACCCCGGTGGACCATATAGGCCCCTATAACAGCTAGATTGCTCCAGACTCACTTGCCCCATGTCTTACCCTTTTCAGCCAGTGATACCCTGTAATTCTCCAGAAATATGACTTTGAGCTTATTGCCCACCACTGGATCACTGTTCACGACATCAGCCACTGCAGTGATCAGGCGGATTATCATCTTGGCCATGTGGTATCCAGGGGCTGCCTGTAGACAGACCAATACATGCCATCACATTACAGCATTACAAACCGAGGCAAGGACTAAAAGCGGAAGACAAAGCAGCTCCCCACATGCACACTGCTTACCTTGCCACCGATGATCACAGTCCGTGGTACAAAGCGCTTTGAGGGAAACTTTTTAATACCTAAAAGCAAGTGGGACACATTGTGATTAGAAAGAAATTAAAACCAAAAAAGCTTTGGCAAGATAGAACTAGGAGCACCAATGGGCTCCAGAGAACAGGAAGACTAGAATTCCCAGACCTGCCACTATTTGGGTGGGCATGAGGTAAGATAATGAAGTCTGGAAGATGAAACAGTTTTTAAAGTTTTTCAAGCACAGAGGGGCGCGAAGTTGAAGTGACAAATTGCGGAAAGTGGTTGTGGTTTAACCTGGAGAATTAGGGGCCACAGTTTGGAAAGGAAGCGAACAGAAAGAAGTATGGCATCAGGTTCACCATAAAGGTGTCATAACTTCCTCTCTGCCATGCCCGCAGTGGCCCATGCTGCCCTAGACCCGTGCCCTTACTCACGATTGTACATGGCGATGACGTGCAGACAGTTGAGAAGCTGGCGCTTGTACTCGTGGATTCTTTTCACATGCACGTCAAAGAGGGAGGAAGGGTTGATCTGCACTTTGTATTCTTTCTCCAGATATTGTGCAAACTTCTGCTTGTTTTCCTGGGGGGCATGAGGGGGAAACAGTGAGGCTTGCTGATTCGGTGTTATGCATCAGTTATCAGGAACTGGGAGGAGATAGACGTGGTGGTGATGGTGGCAGCAGTAGGATACAAGCCCATGCCAATTGGGCCAGCACCCCTTGAAGAGCTGGGAGACGGTGTAGTTGCCAGTGACCAGCACATCAGGTGACCAATTTAGCCCAAGGTGCTCAACCATCACACAAGTCCTCACCTGCTTTACTTTGGCAACATCACGAATGAAGGACTCATCATTGACAAAGGCACCAATCTTCTTCAGCTGGCTGAGATCCTTCACATAATCCTCACCAATTTTCTGTTAAGGTAGGGAAGATTGGATTTTTTTAAATTGGCACATATAACTCTAAGCTCTCTCACAGTGTAATAATGCTTAATAGGTAAGATGTAGATGAGTGATGAACCTAGGAGATCAAATCACATCCAATCTGAACAGGATGGCAGTCAAAAAAGTACCTCAGCAAGAAGCTCTGCCAGCCCAGCATTACACAGCAGCAGCCATCGGCGAGGCGTGATCCCATTGGTCTTATTCTGGAACTTCTCTGGCTCCAATTCGCTAAAATCACGAAACCTATATGAATATTAAAAAAAGAGATTCACAAAACAATAAACAGCCTGGCAGCACAGCTCTTGGACTGAGATGCAGATGACCTGCTCTCACTCGTAGTTCATTGTTTAGAAGGCACTAAAGGGCTGCAATGGGTAGTTCTGCCAACTCACTGATTCAGCGCCTCTGCACAAGGCCAATGTCTGTGTGGCATCTGCTAGTTCTTTCTGTGTCAATCCAGAAACGACTTGCTGGTGAGCTGTACTGGCAAATCTAAATTGGGCAAGTGGGAGTGTGGGCTCTGCAATGGACTGACACACTGGCCAGGCACCCAATGCCACCAGGATAGGCTTTGGCACCCTCTGGTACCGAATTGGACAAAGCCCGTTTGAGAAGGTAATTTTTATCAGATTTCTTTTCATTCATTTATTAAAATTTTCCAAGCCTATTCATTTTAAGAGAGCATTGCTTTCCAAATGTATATTCCATGGCAACCACACCAACGTCTTCCAAACTCCTGCTGAACACTCTATTCAAACTAAAAGGCAGTCAGACAGAAAAAATCCACTGAATGAGGATTGGAAAAAAAGGATGGAATCAAAAAGCAATTAAAAGTCAAAAAGAGTTTCAACAAAACCAAAAATCAGTGTCAAAAGGCAGAGCTTTGATTCAATAACCAGTAATTAGAAAAATCAAGGAAAATAAAAATCGCTTGCTTTGGTCAAATCTTGGATACAACTGGTTGTTTTCAGGGAATCTTTTCAAGTGGGAAGTTAGGATGAAACTTGGGGCTAGTCTGTCAAGTCTGACTTCAAATCACAATGGCAATCCAAAATGGCGCTGTACACCGCAAACTTTAGTGAAAACTGTAGCTTTCTAATGTTTATTAGCACTTGTCTGTTTGTGTCTTATTAAATCAGTCATACCACACAGTACTGTCCAACTTCTATCTGTGGACATGTTGCTATGCTTTTTGGATACATAAAATACCACATAATGCATTGTTATCGACTTCTCTTTATTCCAATGGCGCAAGCAGAACAAAGCTTTTCCTAGACGCGTCTTTATTGGTTTTCTGAATGTTTTATTGGAACACAGTCAACTCGGGTCCGCCGTCAATCCCACTTGCAAGGTAAACAGAATGAAGCATTTATACTAATGCACCAATGACATCGTAACTGGTGCAGACCCGAGTGCATCATGGAAGAATTCCCATGAAAATAGCCAACGTGAAAGCCACAAAGTAGCATTGCCAATCTCGAAAACCAAAATGGTGTTGGAAAAGACAGAAGTTGTAAGTAAAACTCTGTCTGCAAAAAACAATTCCTTGGGCATTAAAATCTCCAAAACACCACCAAGATGAATATTCCAGCCTCAGTACGGAAAAGACAGCCATGTTTACTTGTACAAACACATCTTGTATAAATGATTTTTCATAATTTGTGAACAGTGAATATTACAAATTTCTTTGCACTTAAATCAAATGTGAGACAACTCTACCATTTGCAAACATTCTGTGCTTTAACGTTGAATATGTCGGACTCTCTCTTTGCTATTATAACAGCTTTAAAAGGCCCAATTTCAAAGAGCTTCATCAGGGTCAGCAATCTTCATATAACTAACTCAGCCAGCACACAGTTTGATATGTAGCCTGCATCTGTTGTGGTGTAAAATGAAGGCCTGAAGATAAATAAAAATTAATCTTACTCATATTTATATAAAAAAATAGTTTACTTTAGTCCTGCATGTTATTCATTGACTGGCATCATGTGGTACAAAGCGTCAAATCGGGTCCCGCACGACTCATCTGTTAACCGCTGGTCATATTTTTTTTTTTTTACATTTAACGTGTTAGAGCAATCACTGGATATTTTGTTTGAGTTTTAATGCTTGTGAACTGTGGAGAATTCCGCTTTCTCTCTATGCCTGTTTTTCCGAAGGGCACTGTTGTCAAGGGTCACGTTTATTTATTGGCTGCAGTTTTTACCTTCAAGTTTAAATGTAACTGTGCCCAAGTCATTAACAATGTCATACATTGCAGATAGGCCAACAGCAAAAAATATTAATAAAAAGAAATAAAAAGGTACACAGGGTACCAGTCATACCCACAACTCTACTATACTGGGTCAACTTAAGACACACCAGTTCGTCCTACACACATCTTTGGAATTCAGAATGAAACTGTCACTCAGATAATAACAACACACACACAGGAAAATATGCAAGTGCAACACAGACAATGGCCAATGTGAAGCTAAGCAGCAGTGCTCAGGTCTCATTCCACATTCTTTGTCTGACCTTGCCCATTCGATGTTCCTCAAAGGCAGCAGGTGGGCTCCTAAGGAAACCCTCAACTCACAATTTCTCAGCTGGTTGTGTGGCACAGCCTGGCAGCAAAATAAGACAAAACAAGAAAGGAACCTTACACTTGGTCTTTGACAATCTTGGAGTGGATCTCTGCCACTCCATTAACAGCGTGGGAGCCCACGATGCACAGATGGGCCATGTTGATCCTCTTCACACCCTCCTCCTCAATCAGAGACATCCTGCGCAGACGATCGATGTCTCCTGGGAAAAGGGTGGTGATTCTCTGCAAGTGGAAGAAAAGCACATTTTTGGAGGCCTGGCATTGTACACAAAAGTAGCTTTCGGTTGCACAACACAGGTGGCATTTCACATGATGAAGTGGTAAGGGGCACACATTAAAGTCAAGAACAGTCACGGGTCATGATGACTGCAGGGCTTTATTTTAGAAAGGGACTTCCTAAAAGATCAGTTCTTGGAGCCAGCGACATGTCATTTCATTAGAAAGTTTCAACTTAGGATATTTTATTTGTGAACATAAATGTTGTAAATATCCACATCTGTGCTCGACTCTGTTTATGTCATTTTGAGTTATGTCTGACTGTTGACCCCAGGGGGTTATTTTTTATAGGGATGCTCGAGTTGTTTCCCTCTCCTCTGTTGTCAACTGGTCATAACTCAATGATAAAGTTACTTGACAGATATTGTTAGGGTACCCTTATGTAAATCAGTTTAAAATGGCTTTGTTATACTGTGTGTTAGCCAGGTCTGTATATAATGTCATTTGTATTTGACCCTTAAACTGGTTATAGCGCTCAGAGCCTGCACTCAATACAAGACAGAATTAAACAAAAGTGATCACATATTCAGTGACTTCGTGTTCCTCAACCCCACAAATTACTCAAGTGGCCCCTCACACACTCCAGTCATGTTTGCCTTCTACTGGCCACCCCCCCCAAACCTCTGGACCCACACACATACATCCAAGTGCTTCTGATTGATCTCGTAGATGATCTGCAGATGGCGAGGTAGTAGAGTCTCCATTAATTGGACTGGCCAGCGTTCCAGGGCCTCAGGTAGCACAGTATGGTTTGTGTAGGCAAAAGTCCTCTGAGTGATGCTCCATGCCTGCAGTGGACACAAGATAGATGCACTAACATCAAGACAGAGCAGACTGAACAGAGGATATGAGCAACACCGTTTCAGTGATGAAAGCAAAAAAATAAATCAACAGACCACCACCAGAAGCAAACCTAAACTGCATATGAATTAACATGGAGTGCCATGAGAAGACCTGGAAAGAGTGTGCAGCACGGCAAGCATTATAGAATTAACAACAAAAATAAAAAAAACATAAAAATAATAAGCAGCATTTTAGCACCCTTACACATCATATAGAGATGTTCACCACAAAATAAATTGTTATCTTGTGTGCTGTTCTTTATGAAAGGAGCTCTATATAAAGTTACATTACAAGGGCAGTCATCAGTACAAAGTGGCCACAGAAAACCATCCAACCACACAGAAAATGTGCAATCAAACCTAAACACCCACACGCAGGTGAAATTTACAAAACTGAGACAAACATCAACACGACCCACAGGCCTGAATAAATCTAACAAAGCTTCTCTGGAGATAAGGAGCTCAGCAGACCACCCTACCACATGAATAGCTCACCTTCTCCCAAGGCAGTTTCTCAATGTCTACAAAGATTCTCATCAGTTCAGGAATGGCCATGGCAGGGTGAGTATCATTTAGCTGGATAGCCACCTGTAAGGCAAACCAAGATAGGAATGTCAGTAGAGAAGAAAATCAAATTAAGTCTATCCACCAGGGGGCGTACTGATCCCTTGGTTTTCACCACCATTTATTGCACCAACACCTTCACCCTTACCCACATAACATGGACACAGTACCTCACTTTCATACTCTGGTGGTATGAGCACTAGCAGCCTAACAGTACCACTCAGGGCTGCTTGGAGTCAGCAATCAGCACTGCACCAACTACTAGAGGATGCTGCTCCCACAGCATGAAAGCCACCAACACTGTAACCCAAAGATCTCAGCAGGCCATCCACTTACCTTCTCAGGAAAAGAATCCAATGAAGTGCGCATGCCTTTGCCATCCCCTTTGGAGGCCTTGAAACGCCGAATGATGTCTTGCAATGTGGCGGCAACCACAAAGTATTCCTGCTTGAGGCGCAACTCCTTCCCTTCGAAGAACTGCAACAACAGTCACGTTTTGGAAAAGTGAATGCCTTGTGCAAAAGGCCTGTCTCAGGTGGGGCCATGGGCATATATTTCAAATGTCCTCGTGATTAAATTTGGGAGTGGTGTCCCAAAATTAAAAGATGTGGACATATGAGGAGGTCATGTATGCTCATAACAGCCCCCAAGTGCACATGCCCGTAATCTAAAGAGTAACACTGACAACAAACACAGTGTGGTGGGGGAAAACACTGTAACTTGACACAATATCACAGCCACTTTCTGACCATCGCTTATTCAATTAGAGGGTGGCAGAGGCTATCCCACCAGCATTGGGATAGAACGAAGGAACCAAATCTGGAAGAGGCACCAACATTAACACACACACACAGGAACAAGTAATACAGTCACCTTTGGATTATGGGAGGACTGGGCACTGGGAAAATGTGCCAACTCAATACAGATAGGGGCCAGAGTTAGAATTGGACCCTGGCTCCCAAATCTAGGAGTAGGGCTACCATACTGCCACAAATGAAACCAATCACTCTAAAAAATAAAACTATAGAGAAGCATGAAGAGTGTCACTTACATTGTCATTAGGGTACAAGACCCGAGAGATGTTTTCAGCCAAGTTCCTGTCCAGTACGGCCTGGATGTAGTCCCCCACATTAACTGGAAAATAAGAGAGGGAGACAGTTGTATTGGTGCCAATGTCATGTCAGGTACATAAAAAGTGCTCACAGGTGGGCATAGCTCCACTCTGACCTGCCTGTTGACAGACTGCCTCTGCTGGTGTCTTCCAGACATGGCAAGGAGGGCCTGGTGCCCGTCTAGGTCCTGTACAGTTAAAGCCACAGACACCCAGTGCTGGACAGTGCCACACAATGATCAGTTTCTGCATTGTGCCCTGCAGTGTGATGGCACTTATGTAATTACAGGCATGCACTACTGGTGTAACATGAGCACCCCTGGTGGTGAGATGGTAGCTAACAACAGCATGACCGGATTCAAGTAATGTACCCAGAGCCTAGGGCTGCACAAACCCAAAAACATCCCACCCAGCCACATCCTTCAACTCACAGTCTCGCAGGTTGAAATCATTGGGTGCCCGTGCAGACCACAGCCTCATGGTGTTCACAGTATTGTTCATATATCCCGGTATTGGGGTGTCATAGGGCATAGCAAGGACAACCTAGAAGAGAAAAAGAAAAAGTTCTGGGGTATCACATGGCAAGACAGACAATGGCAACAGTATGATCAACACCCCCGAAAACCATGAGTACCTTAGAAATGGGCATGATATGCTTCTTATAATGTCTTAAGGGTGCTGGAGAGCCACTGGGTCAACAAATGAACTCACCTGCTGTTTCTTCATTGAGGTACACTCTGTTAAAACACTAAGTACTTACGGCACAGAGACTATGTGAGAAGGACGCACCTGTGTGTCCACCCATTTCGGACCATCACTCGTCTGCGCCACACGGCCATAGAAGTGAACAGGTAGCATGTACTCGGGACGGGCTTTCTCCCAGGGGTTTCCGTGTCTCAGCCAATCATCTGCTTCCTCCACCTGTAGATATATTGTGTATACATTAGCAAGTGGTGGTGGGTTTGAAGAGTCGCATCCAATAAGTGACCAGAGAGCTCACATTGCATGAACACACTTGGTCTCACACACACATCAAGCTGCTGAGGTCAGGTTAAAGTCTGCTGGACAGGCACCAGTGAGCACAAAGACTTGCGCTGGTTAATATTTGACCTGCCGAACCCACCCCAGGTGAGCACTAGAAAATAAGTTGCAAAATGTGCTCCATACCTGCCAGCCACCACGGATTTTCTGATTGAAGATGCCGTACTCATAGCGGATGCCATAGCCATAGGCTGCAAGACCCAACGTTGCCATGGAATCGAGAAAACAGGCTGGGCGAGATGGAGCAAATGAATTAGACACACAAAAAAAAAACACCACCATAGATCCAGCAGCCACGACAGATCGCCTACACTCCCAACCTTGGTCTAATGTCACTCACCTGCAAGGCGTCCCAGGCCACCGTTCCCCAAGCCAGCATCTTCCTCCATCTCCTCCAAGTCTTCAATGTCCAAGCCAAGCTGAGGAACAAGAAGAGATTATTAAAGGACTGCTTTGCCAGGTTGGTGCACAGGACTTGGGAGCCAGCCTCCCCATCCCACTGCTGCTCACCTGGTAGATGGCCTCATCACAAGCATTTTGCAGGCCCAGGTTGACCATAGTGTTGGCAAGGGTGCGCCCCATGTAGAACTCCAGAGACAGGTAGTAGACCCTCTGCGAGACAAGAAGAGACAGTAGCAGGAGTCCAAATGCAAACAGCAAAATCCCCAAGATAGACCAAACTCTCTATGACCTGTGCCACTGGGTTCAAGTGTGGATGCAGAACAGGAGTGGGAACAAGATCTTGAGTACCCGAAAGTACACTTGTATACACGGAAGAGCAAAGATACAGTATATTAAAATGTCTCCACATTGAGATTCAAATCCCTTTAATATGTGCCAAAAAAGCACACACCTGAAATACTGAGTGTTGCATACAGGGTGAGCCATCTTCTCATGAAACATTTCTACTGGGAAAAATAAATCACAATGCACTTAATTTGGCACAGGATCACATGTACTTGTTTTTCTGTAAGAAATTATGTGGCATGAAGTACAAGCCAACTTCCAAGGTCAGCTGCACCACCATCAGACAACCGATAGTTTTGTCACTGGAGACATTGAACAAGGAGAAATGTAGTGAAGTATGGAGACATTTGGAACAACTTGACCAATGAACTGGTCAGTTCAGTATGTGCCAAATAAAACTCAAATTCAACGCGAAGCGCACAATGCGTCACCACCTTTCTCTTAGCCATAAAATGTGTACCGATGCTGATAAGTCTGCACCTATCACTAGCCAAAGCAGCATTACTTCATTGATTAATACTAAATGAAAGTGTGATGCTAGTTAAGTGGAGCGAGCCATGCAATAAGTAGCTGAAATGGTTACTAAAGACATGTTACCACTTAGCTCTGTAGAGGCGGAAGGCTTTTAGGAATTCCTGCATTACAACGAACCCCAATGCAGCAAAAAAGCTAGAACTGCCAGAACAGATGAGCTTTATAAGAAGAGCACATCCTCCCTTCAAGCCAGACTTTCAAAGAGAGAAAGCACTGCTATCATCAACGAATCGTGGATCTCTCTAACCATCGACTATTGTCACTCTGCCAACAACAAATGGGTCATTCAGAATGCACTACGGCACTAGAAACACACAGCTTTGATGAACGACACACAGCACAGAACATTGCCAATTACCTGACAGAGGCAACAAGAATGTGATGCGTTGGAAGATGAATCAAGATTGCTACAAAAAAATTTAAATCTCACTCCGACTGTCACCCAGTTGCTGAATCAAACTGACTTATCGAACTCCGATTATAATGCCACCGATCCGGGAATCAAAAACAAAAGACTGGGACTCGCATCAGCTGATTGGTCCCCAGCCGTAGTGCTAAACGCGTTCATGTAGCAGAGACGCCGTCGGAAACATTCACCTTGGAGAATCACTCAGACATACATCTGTGGGAGGCAAGATGGCTACTGGACTTCATCAAACAATGTGACGTGCTAGTGGACACTACAGACACCGTGCTTGTGGGTGCTACGGATTACCTGCCACTCAACTACTTCAGGCTGCATTTTTTTTTTTTTTTTTCTCACAGAAAGTGCCTTTCAGTTTATGTGTGATGAGACAAACAGGTATAGTATGTAATAAGTATGTGAATTTATATACTGTAGAGGCTCATGGAACATTAAACAGAGTGACATTTGTCATAAATAAGGAGAAGTGTCCTTGTGTTTGTCCAGTCTCTTGCTCTCTGTCATTCCGACAGACTGCACATATCAAACATTTGTGGTAATAAAATTAATTGTATTTGTCATTCCAACAGATGGCGTATCACCAAAAATAATGCTGCTTTTATGATTCTTGTACCAAATGCCATGTAAAAGAGGCACATGCATTGCATTTGTCATTCCAACAGAGTGTGTATCACAAACATTGGTAGGAATGCATTTTATTACTACAAATGTGATGCGATGCACCATCTGTTGGAATGACATTCTATTACAACAGGCATTACAAAATACATTCCAATAGATATTGCACTGCAAATGCTAAAGAGAAGGGTCTACGCTGATTACTTAGATTTCAACCTGTCTTTAGACGTGTAGCACAGCTAGCTCTACTATAAATGTGGCGTTACCCCAATGTACTTGTATTATGAACAACAGAGAGACAGAATCATCAGTGATGTTTGTGGAGAGTTAAAAGACAGAACATCAGAGGTATACACATACAGAACGACAGATCTGAGAGGTTTTAACTAATTGTGTAAACCCATGAAGACCTCCCGTGTGCCCAAGTAAGCTTCACTCAGCTACTTCATCTCCTGTGCCTGCTTAACCAGTTTTATGTCCATGGGCCGCCACAACCCCCTCACAAAGTCTCAGAACTTGGGCTGCAAATAAAAGGCGCATCAATCAGAGATTTTATGGATGGCTCTGATTGCTAATTTTATTACTTATTTTGAAGTTTCTGGTCATACTCCACCTACAGTCACACAGAGTTGCACCACAAGCTAACAAATTCGGTTGGCAAAGTGTATCACCAATGCTGTACTTTACATGCAGTAAACATTTTAATCAAAGTCGTAAACTCCATGTCAATGGAAGGAGAACTTGATGGACACAGATTGCAGCCAACAGCCTAAGAGCCAATCCTCACCCTCATGTTCCTTATATGACTTATGACTTGCCATCTTGCTATAGGCACTGACTGATGTGGGTGAAAAGTGCAGCTGTTGTTGGCAAGGCTGCAATTCACGTTGCCACATGGCAATAAAAGGCCTACCATGGTAAAGACCCCTGCGTGTGCTTTGTTTGACGCACTTTCATCCTTCACTGTCTCAGTCACACGTCCGAGTTCTTTCATACAATGAGTGCGTTAATGGCCGATGCAACGGTGGTTAGGAATTTTTCACAAATACATACATATTTTTTGATCAGTTTGATACATCATGCCAAGAGGGACATAAAAATAATGCACAGAGAAAGCAAGTCGGAGAGAAGGGGCATGGGAGCAGAAGACCGTGAAAAAGAGCGAGCAAAGAAGATAAACAAGACAGGCGCGGAGAAGGCCAAGGCTGAAATGCTGCCAGGTTTGGCTCCTTTCCACATAGTTCACTTATTCAATTTTGGTGATCACATGCCCACAGTCACCTCATCTTCATGTCACTAGTGGACAGGATTGGAGCCCACCCAACATGGTCTTCTGCTTCTGCTGCCAATTTACTAAAAGGTCATACATGTTGTACATTCACAGATGCCATTCTGCATGCCAGTTTTTTTCATTGGACCAAATGTGGCTTTTCTGTGGCCATTCTCCTCTGACCAGATTCCTATGCTGACATCACTGCTCCTCAATGCATTTTTGGAGATATTTGCTCTACAGACTACAGTGTATGAATGTCTGAGGAGGTCTGCCATTTCCGAGATACTAAACCACTACATCTGGCACCCAACAACCAACTCATTGCACCTTATAGATCATTATTTTTGATACATTGCCACCAGAAGAGGTTTAATCTGTATGGTACTGCCATCGTTCTCCATACCCTTGAAGTCACCGACACTTGTTTACACAGGAATGAATCATTCACTTGTGCTCATCTCATTCAGAAATGTAATGTTCATAAGATAACAAAACTTTCACAAGGTTTTAAGTAAGTGGGTGCAAAACCGAGTAAGTCGAATGAAAACAGGGGTAGGGACCTGTATTTCTATTAAATTAAAGAAAATGAAGACATTCTTGTTCATTATGGTGTCATCGAGCAGCGACGTGCTGCATGCTGCTCAGACAGGCAGGTAAGAATTTGCCTCTCTCTAAACATGTGACATTACAACTACTAGGCAAAAATACCTCATTTACAAGAAATGAATTGAAAGAGGTTTAAAAAGTCTGAAAATGCATAACAGGAGAGCCAAGGATTTAATTTATCAGACCTAAGGGATAACATTCTCCAAACTGTTTACTCCAGTAATGGCCACCATTCATTTTACAATACAGTACAATTTACTTTTGTATAGCCCAAAATCACACAAGAAGTGCAGCAATGGGATTTAACAGGCCCTGCCTTTTGACAGCCCCCCAAGCCTTGAATCTCTAAGAAGACAAGGAAAAATTCCCAAAAAAAAAAAAAAACGATGTAGGGAAAAAAATGGAAAGAAACCTTGGGAAAGGCAGTTCAAAGACAGACCCATTTCCAGGTAGGTTGGGCGTGCAAGTGGGTGTCAAAATAAGGGGGTAAATACAATACAATACACAGAACAGAACACAAGTAATGCTCAATCTACTCAACTACTATATATATATAAAATCCTAAGCCTAAAAGTGCAACGATTTTGGGCAACAAATTTACGTCACGTTTTTTTGTCATGCTTTAAATTGGGCTTATTTTAAAACCTACCTACAGTGGAACCTCAGGTGACCAATGTCTCTGAACACGTACAAATCGGGTTATGACAAAAAAGTTCGCCAAACTTTTGCATCTGTTCACGACCACACATTCGGGTGACGAACAAGCCAGTTTCCCTTCCGGTTTGTATGCGCCGATGATTTCCACACATGTTCAGTCTCTCCCTGTGCAGCGAGAGCGCGAGAAGGCAGTAAGGTCGAGTAGGCTGTTGAAGAATGCACCGGCCTGGTTTTTAAAGAGACTGCAAGGTTAGTTTTCTCAGTGTTATTCAATGTTTTTACATTTAGTTTACTATTACACTGTGCATTCTATGGTATAAACTATTTTTGTGCTTAAAAATCTTTAAAAAAAATATATATTTACATACAGCTCGTATGGTCTGGAACAGATTAATTGTATTCACATACAATCCTATAGGGGAAATTACTTTGGGACACAACCAAATCGAGTTGCGACCAGAGTTTTAGAACGAATTATGGTCGTGACCTGAGGTTCCACTGTATATATATTAGGTATCATTCTTTTCAGAATTTATCATTAGATTTTCAGATTCTTATTGTGTTTTTAAAATTATAAACTAAAAAATATCAAGAACTCACATCCCGCGAGACGAGACCTTGTGCCCAATGATTAAACCACGCCTGGGGCCGGAAATAAAAGTCAAAGAGTAGAACACCTGCTTTACAGGCTTTTAAATGTTCGAAGCGCCGCGCGAGATGCTGATCACAAGGCACGGCAGCAACAGCAATCCAGCAGCTGATCGAGCAAAGAGGAGGTAAAACAAAAAAACTATATTTGTTTCCCATTGTATCACCGTTTAAGAGGGGGTTTCGGAGAAGCAACTGCATCTCCTTGGGGTGCAATCAGCCCCCCTCTTCACAATGCGAGTGGCAAAGACGCACAGTGGCTGGCGTGTAGTGCAGGCCGGTGGGGGTTGGCGAGCAAAGAGAGCGGGGGACCTCCTAGTACAATAGAAATATTACAAGTACAGAGCAGAATTCAACAGCAGATGATATCACATAAGATTTTCTGACCAGCTGGTCAAGCTGAGAGTCAGCGTTTAAGATCTTGGGGCTTACATTTTCAGTTCAGCTTCTTTTGCAATCAGAAATTAATCCAAAATTTGAAAGTCATTTAATTGGAGTAAAATGGTAAATATACTCGAGAAGTTCTCTGCACACACAAACAGGAAACTAACACAATGATTTTCCACTGTTTAACAGCATTAATGGCTTGGAAAAGTGGCCACCTTGTAGGTTTAGCAGTCCTCTTCACAGCCTCCTACTTAGCACTGGAATTGCCTTCCAAAAATTGGATCAAGGAGCCCCCGCCTGGATATCTCGGGGCAAACAACAAATGAAGAGCCATTTGTCAGGCTTGGGAGAGCACTGAAGTGAATGTGACAGAATGAGGGCACATGACATGCCAACACTAAGCAGCTGAATGAGGCTGGGCACCCTGTCCAAATCTAAAGCTGGCACCGCTCTAGCCATTACCACCATTTTCATTTGTCAAACAACAGGGAAAAGTTGGAGACAAAGAGAACTTGGCTGCCAGGGCTAAGAAGCGCCAAGGCAATGAGCTGGCATCTTGAAGACACATTCACGACGCCACAGCAGCCTTCCATTAGCAGGCTAGAGGCATAAGGCGGACAGGAAGACCTCTCAAAAATAAAAACTCAGGGGCTAAACGCAAGCATCCTGGCACACCTTGCTCCCATAACAACTTGAGCAAACAAGGAAGCTGCTGGCCCTTGGATGACATTAACTGTTCAAAAGGAGAAGTAACAGGGCTGGTGAAGAGACAACTACAGCTCCCCACCTCTACGGAGGAAGACAGAACTGATCTCTTACAAATGGGAGCAGGAAGCTTGCTGACTAATGCAATGTGTTACCAAATTTAGAGAACAAGAAGCAAGAACCTATGGGTGTCACATAGATAGCAGAAAACTACCATAGAAGGGATGACCATCTATGCTGTGCACCAAGCATCAGACACAAGGTGTCCTCTGAAGAGCCACACCCTGTCAAAGACCCTCCAGAAACTAAATTATAAATGTCCAGCACCCGGCCAAAGATCAGGTCATCCTCTAATGTACTTTATCCATGCCAGAGTGAGGCTAACACACTGAGCAGAGGCACACAGGCAGAAACCAACCAGACCCCAGGCGACTTGCAGGAGAACAGCAATGGTCCAGCACCCTATTGGAGAAAGGGGGGAGGGGGTAACACCCCTCCAGTGCACTACACCCATATATAACACCACAAGAATAATATGGATACAGGATGACCCGTGAGACAGCTGCAAATGTTCAGCACCAGGTCAGAGACAGGTCCCCCTCTCAGAGCCACACGTGCCCAACAGTTCGTGTCCAAGTGCTGACCACCTGGTTTGCTGCCATTGCCAGTTTTGTCTGTCTTTTTCCACTGTTTAACTAGGCCTGTGATTAAAATGCCTATGGTAAGGTGTGGGGTCTACCGTAAGGGGCGATTGTTTCAGTCCAAACAATCAAGGCGCGAGGTTTATTGCTTCGGATATACTAGATGAGGTAAAAAACCGACTGGCCTGCGTGCCACTACACAAGTGCCAGGCTGCTAGAAGGCTGCCAGCGCCGCGGGCTTTTTGTTTTATTAAAACCGTTCGGCTGTTAAAGCGTACGTGACAGCACACGGCGGAAGCGGCAAGCAGGCAGATACTCAAGTGTGGGGCTGAGCTCGCACCGACCTGCCCATCCACACTTTCTTCGGGCACTGTCTGTGTGGGTCATATAGCGTCTTTCTAGTTTCAAGGCCTTTGACGACACGCTTCGGAGGAAAAGCGCAGCGGGCACTGCGTTGTTCGCTGGCAGCCTGGCGTCACCGTTCTGGAACTGATGTGAAAATAAAGTTGGGAGTTTTCAACTACCGAGCCCGGAGGGGGGGGGAGTAGGGGTCCGCTGTGAGTCCTTCCGTGAAGCTCGACACGCACGAGCGCGTCTTCCCCGCCCCAGGTCGTTGTCTCTTCGTGCGGTTCTGGGTTCAAGTGAGGGTTCCTTCTATTCGTCACCCTGTGCCCACCCACAACACTCACCTTGGGGTCCACTTCGTAGTAATACTGCTGAGTTCTTATCCAACGCCCCACCAGGTGATCCCGCACGCTGTGGGCGAGGGCGAAGAAATAGTCTCTCTGCGTGGCGACATTGCGGTCTTTCACCAGTGTGAAGTGCAGATGGCGGTTGAAGCCCTTCTTGATTTCTGCTACATTTTCCACTCCAACGATGCCCCGAATGCTGATCTGCTTTCTCTTTTCCTGGTCGGTCAAGGGGGTGGCCATGACTGCTGTGCTGCTCTCTGACCAATCTACCTGCTCCTACCCGGGGCGGAAAGGGGGAAGAAAAAAAAAAGTCGATAACCGGGGAGGGGATGGGGGGGCAATGTCCCGTTTGGGAAGGGCCGGGCTGACCAGGCCGAGCCGCCGACTTTTATTGGTAGTTTTTTTTATGGAGGTGGAGCGCATCGGAGAAACTTGGACGCGGAAGAAGTCTGTGGCAGGTCTACGCAGCTGCCTCCATTTGATTGGATACCTGTGACAAATGGACCAATCACATTGGAGAGCGCCGCACAGAACAGGGTTTGCAAAAACGCTGCGATAGCACTTTAAACTTCGAATCGGCGGCTCTGTCTATCTTCAGTGCAGGCAGGAATTGGCGTTCGAGGGGTCTCGTTGTTTTAATTTAAGACAATAGCCGGCATTTTACTCATGCATAGTAACGTCTCTCCATGGTTGACGAGGAAAGGTGCCTGTCTATCAAAAGGCTATCGCTGAAGAGAACACGTTTAACATTTGAGGAAGTGAGTTCAATGATGCAGCATTTTAATAGATTAATTAAGTCAGAATGGCACATATTTGAGTACTGAACAGTAAAAAGAGGACAATATTAAGATTAAAGTGATACATGTAAATCTTTGTATTTATGTACTATAGCTACTTGCTCCTCTTATTCTTCCTCTTTTCCCAATTCTATGTGAGGTCCATGTGCTTGATCAACTCTCTCTATACAGCTCGGTCATTTCCTCTGTCAAGCGCTTTTCCTTCATTTCTTCTCTTTATTTATCTATCCACCTCCACTTTGGCCTCCCTCACATTTTCATTCCCATCAGACTTTTGCCAATGTTCATTGTCTATCCTTGTCACACATCCATACCACTTTAGCCTACTTTCCTGTACTTTCTTAGATTTCTCTCCCATTTTTGTTGGATCTCTGATTGTCTCATTTCTTATTCTGTCCTTTGTTGTAACTCCACACATTCATCTCCACATTCTCATTTCTGCCACATCTAATTTCTTCTCCAGTGTTCCCTTTACTGCTCATGTCACAGTTCCATACATCATTGCTGGTCTTACCACTGCCTTAAAAACCTTACCTTTTCCTTCGACTTAATTCTACTTACAATACTTCCGATACCTTCTTCCAATTGCTACTTCCATACTGCACTCCATGGATTATTTCTGCATCTAATTCTCCATCTTAGGCTACCACTGATCCTAGATATTTACATTTATCCACTACTCTTTTCAATAGCTCTCCCTGCAGGCTAACTTCTGAATCCTGATCATCATTATAACCTCATATATTCTGTCTTATTCCTTTTTATCTTCAGTCCTCTGTCTTCCAAAGCACTTCTCCATTCTTCCAACTTCCTCTCCATCTCCTCTTTTCTAGAGCTACACAACACAACGTCATCAGCACAAAGCCTTTACCAGAGGGATTGGTCTTTTATCCCAGGAGTCAACACATCAATAAAAGGAGCAAAGAGGTTAGGACTTCAAGAATATCCCTGGTGCAGACCTACTCAAACTGGGATCTTGTCTGTTACCTCAACACTGCTATTAACTTGAGTTCTCAATCTGTCAAACATATCTTCACACACTTTTCCGGTATCTCCAGGGCAATCTTAATGCATGGGCACGCTGGGCAGTTGCCTGGGGGTCACACGAGCATAGGGGCCCATGCTAATCTATGAATGTGACTTGCTGAGTGGTTGTGTAGGTAGGGGCCCCAGTGCACTGCTTTGCCCAGGGGCCTATAATGCTGTTAAGACGGCCCTGGGTATCCCATAATGTAGTACTGATCAGTTTAAACAAGGCAGCAGTCCTTGCTACACAATACATGGCCATTGATTCAAAAACTTGAGCACAGCTCTCTGTGCCCATATACACTTTAGCTATCCATTACTTTGTGAACTTGCTATATTCATTTCTGGGTGGTGGGAGGTGAAAAATATCCCCAACCAGCATGGCAGTCTACCATGCGGCACCATTACACACAGGTCAGCTTAGGACCCTCAGTCAAGTTAAATTGTGACATTTTGTGGCAACCCATGAGCCCAGAGACAGTCCACACAAACACTGGGAGGACATGCCAACTCCACACAAGACGTGCTGCCAGCTGGGAATCAAACTCAGCCCCAGAGAGTTTGTAATGGTGATGAAGCTGCGTCATGAAGGCTCATGCTTTTAAGGAATGCCTTAGTTGGATTAAGAAGAACGGACTCTTTAATATACACTGACATCTTAATGAATTATTATTATTATTATTATTATCTCTATTTTGATTACACTGAAGATAAGCTCTCAGGTTGTATGTTTTCCTCTACTTTTGACCTTTAACATTTGATGCCTGGTTTCTCTGCAAATAAACATAAGTAATGATTGAATTAAAGTTTGAATAATATCTCACTCAAACTTACCTTGTTTATTGATACCATCTGCAAAAGTGATGGATGTGATTTATTTGTTCAGCTCTATTGAAGGTAGCAATCAGCAAACTGAAGGATTTCGGCCTACTGGCAGGAGGGTCTCCTGTCAGATTGTGTCTTGACTGTTTGTGAAGGTGTGAGGTGTCCTCACTCTGTTAGGTTTGTGTAGCTCATTCAAAGGTGTGTATATGGGAGGTCCAAACAGGACTGTCAAGCTTGAAGTGGCTCTAGACCTTTGCTACTGTAAGTTACTTTGAAAATGTAGCCCATTCAGGAGTAACAATTCAGAAGACAGAAGGATAAAGGCATCCCAACAGGAGTGGGACTACGATACCAAAGCTGAGGTAGACAGCCTCAGCCACTGCCATGTGTGATGAGATGAGTAATGAGAGAATGTCACACAGGTAAGTATTGCAGGGTGTGCGTGCAAACCAAGACTAATAGTTTAAGCATTTCCAGTATTGTCTGTTCTGGGTCTGGGCGGACCAGTTCTGCTTACGGACATCCACCATCTGCCCAGTCTGTTGGTGCCAGGTCATCTGTATAAGTTTACCAGTACATCATGATCTTCACGCGGGCTCTCAGACACCTCTGTTTATAAGTGCACACTCCATATTAGTGATACAACGTTTAAAGTATGGTGTGCAATCATAAGAGCAAAGAAGAGATAGCGGCACTCATAAGAACAAGCATAGCATCCCTGGACTGAATGGCATGTCCCATCCAATCAGGCTCCCCCTATAATAATGAACAAGGGGTCCTGTGGATGGTGTATCCTCAAAATACTCAATAAGCTGCTAGACCAGAAAAGTCCCACCTTCATCCCTTTGATAATGAAAACAAAATCCATCAAATATAATCTGCAGGGGTCTTATAAAATATTATGAGGTGAGAGAGGACATGCAGGTGATGGGTGTAACAGAACAAGATGCAGAGGACAGGAAGATATGGAAAAAGATGATCCACTGTGGCAACCCCTAACGGGTGTAGCCGAAAGAAGAAGAAGAAGTGACAAGTTGGACATCAAAACATTCATTCACTGCAGACCGTTAATAAGTATAGAGTGAGCTTCAAAGCCAGAGAGGCCCAGTGGTTGGTGTTGCTGCCTCTCAACCCCACAATATTGGGTTCAAGTTCCAGCCTGTGAGGAGGATGTGCTCAAATCCCAATGTTAAGGATGACTGGCTGCTCTAATCGGATCTGTGATACACTGTCATCGTGTCCCAGATTGTCTTCTGCATGATGCTCCCAGAAAATGCTCTAATCTCCCAAGACTGTATAATGACTTAAACACACAACAGAAAGTAAAGACTGAAGTAAGGTGACCCTAGCAGGGGTGCCCACCATGCTTTTTTCATATCCACAGACCTTCTTCTGCTCTTCCCCCATTTTTGACACTAACAACAGACAAGCAGAAGAACATCATCTGCCGATGCTCTCAGTAGAAGTTACTTAGCAGTTGCAACCCTGAATTGCTATCATGACATTCTCAGTAAGGTTTGTTAGTGTTGCAATGATTGAGACCCCAGATTCAAATTTTGATCACAAGTATCTTCTATAATATGCTACCGTGGCTGTCCGTTTGTCTGTCCAGGATTTTAAATCACCTGTAGCTCGCAAACTGTTTGACTTATTGACCTGGAATTTGGTACACATATACTATGTGATGTCTTCTATCCGGTTTTGGGGTCATGATTGACCTCCAAAGTTTTTCCTCTTTTTATTTTTATTTTATTGTAGAATCGACTCTCGGCAGCGGCCAGCAGGGTGGCCATGCAGCGCATGCGTATGGGTGCCATTCTCATCCCTGCCACCTTCGCCATCACTTCCCCTACCTCTTCATACCTTAAATCATTCTTAAGTCTTCAATCTGCCTCAAGAGCCAGCTTAAGATGAAAAATTAAGGAAAACGTACTAAGTAATTGCAACACAAACACTGACTTAATCAGTTTTAACACGAAAAGATGCAGAAGAAAGAAGAGAAGTGGGCCGCTAGGGTGGAGAAAGAAGAGCTGCTCAGGAAGCAGTAAGCACATCAACCTCTGAGCAAATGAATGCTAAACGTACAGAGAAAGAGGATGAAAACTAGGAATGCTCAAGTCAAGTGTATTCACGGCACGTTATCGTGCTGTGCGCCGTTACTGGTAATGAGATATTTCTGAAAACGTTTTTGTGTGCTGCTAGGTTATGATAAATATGTAATGGCATTCTTTCAAGTAAAAAGAGAAGTTTTCAGTTAAACAGTTGTACTCACTGATCACTGGAGAAGGTGATGTGATGATCAGCACATGCATGTGAGAATTTCACTGTACTCGGTACGCGGCACAATCATGTGGACACAGCAGAATTCTTGCAATTTGATTTTGAATCATGAAGTCCAGGACACTGCTGCAGATCAAGGGAGGTGCATTCAAAAGGAAATTCTTCACACAGTGGGGACTTTAACCAAACAGCCACAAGTCTGTTCTTAATAACATCATTAGTCAGGATCATTTTGATCACCTTGGTGTTGGTCTTCAGCTTTTAGACCCCTCTTGTACCAGTGATAGTCAAATCTATGACCAATCATACCACACACACACACTGAGTCTCAGACTCATTTTGATAAGGAAGACCGAGATGTTTGAGTGAACTACAAGGAACCTGAAGCTGACTGACCACATGGTGGACATTTCTTTGACATTCCCTGCTGCTGACTTCTGGCTTCTCTTATTGTCATCCATGTTCATGTCATGAATCTGCCTTGCCCACCATTAATTAAAAATTCAGAGCCTAGTGCCCAGCATCTTGTGATCCTTTTTACCTGCAAACACCCACTTGAAATCTTTGTGGAAATCTCCTGCATGTCCACCCAGTCCTTCTAGAGCTTGAGGTTGGTTGGTTATGATGTGCTCTAGAGGTACCACCAATTTTCCCTACTTCTTCATTTTTATGGGCTCAGTGCTCGACTGAAACACAGAATTTTGGAGGATTGCTTTTGGGGTAGGTGGCATGATGGCACTGTGGTTAGCACTGCTGCCACACGCATCCAGGATACTGAATTTAAATCCCAATGCCAGGCACCATCCGTGTGGATTCTGCACATTCTCCCATGTCTGCCGGAGGTATTTCCAAGTGTTTGCTTTTTCTCTTATATCCCATTAATGTGTGCTTTCAGTTTACTGGGAGTGAATGGATTCTATGATGGACTGCTGCTTTGCACACAATGCCGACTGACCTCATGACTTGAACTGGACAGAGGTGGCCGATTTCTGCAGTAGTACAAGTTTGTTGTGTACAATATTTCTACATTTAGTATTATAGGGCAACTTCATGGGGTCGGAAGCAGTTCTGGGTGGGCACCTATGCTGGACCAATTCACATCTTTAGGATGAGACAGGAAACTCAGGTGTCTGGAGAAGTCTGATGAAGGTAAGGCAGATAATGTGGATGCTCAACAAGGGCAGTAACTTATTGGGATTTGAACCCAGATCTCCAAAGTTGGGAAGAATTAACTGTGTTACATAAAAGAAGGCATCAAATACATATAAGATGAGAATAACAGCATGGCCGACCAAAGAATTTGGTTTACCAATCCCACCCTACCCATTCCTCCATGACCAACACAACGGATTAGATGAATTCTGGAAGAGATTAAAATGGGCACCCCTTAGAAAGGCACATGGACACAATGGAGAACATTTGTCATTTATTGAATAGTCTGAAGAGAAACATAAATGCCGCGTTATTGGTAAGAAGGAAAAGGCGATCATGCAAGAAGAGCAGTGGTGAGCTTTAGGCAGAGTGCCCGTCACCAGCGGGATGAGATACCCAGCAATCACTCCAAGTACAGGCACAATGAAGAGGACAGAGAGACCACCGTGGCACTGCCACAGCTTTCCCAGACAGAGTTCCCATTTGGAATGTGTTGCCCAGCAACACCATCCATCCCCAAAGTAAATCTCACTGGACAGTTAGAGGCATTGGGGGCCACGGCGAGTTAATATTAGCACCCTTTTCAGTCAGAGAAACAAGGTTTAGTGAAAGCAGAGAAAGCTGGTGCACCTCTACAAGAACCCTAGCAGCCAGCACCTTTCGGAGAGTAGTTATGTTTGAAGGCCCGGGCGCCTGGGGGGGTGTTGGGTGTTTAACCAGTTTGTTAGCAGGTACAGACTCTTTGTGGCTTTAGCCTTGACATTTGTACAAGATCACCATCTTTTGTTGTCGGCTTAGGGTGCTTTGATCCATCAAGGTCACCCACCAGCCGAGCGTCCAGAGATGTCGGCAAAGGGCAGCGTTCACGGGTGGGAAAGACTGGAGACAGTGGCCACTGGGAGTCTGGTCTGCTATCAGCACAGTGTCATCAGTGTCACCTGCTGACATAACAGCGAGGTTAAAGGTCCATGTTGAGCAGGGATTGGCGGAACGCCAGCATTTCCCAATCCTGCCCTGGTAGCTGCTGCTTTCCACTGGGACTTGGATCTCAAACAGCAAGTTAAAACATTACCCATCTTCCATTTTTAAAACACGCTTATCCTGTTTGAGCCAGAGATAAACAAGGCCTCCTGTGTAAATGAAAAAGTGTGATGTGGTGGCACAGCAAGCAGTGTGGCTATATCAACATGTTTGGACAGCCATTTGATTCCCAGTTAGGGTATCCTTGGTGTGTCATCTGCATATTCTCCCTCCAAAGGAAACATCAGGTTCAAAAAATGGAGGGATAGTGGATTGATGCTGTTTAATTGAGACTGCAATCTTGGCTGCCGCCAAAGTGAACGAAAGGTGACACCACAGCCATCTTGTGACTCACTTGGCAGTTCACTGAAGGAGCAGGAAACTGTTCTAGATGGGGTGGTTGCTCATCATCAACACAGTTATACAGTTGCTCAGCCTGCAGCTGAGACACCAATAAATACAACCAAACAGTGGTGGACTATGGGAAGAACCAACACCAGTGGACGCAGACCAAATGCAGACTCCATCAAAGAGTATCAAACTGGGACCCAAGGCTATGTGCTGGATGGACTGTGGAGCCACAAAGTGTGATGGTTTACCAAGGCATTGAGATTCCTAAAAGTTATCTTCCTTTTTGCTTTTCTGTCCTTTCTATCAGTAAATATGGTCATTGAGGAAAAATGTAGCCTCCGTTTCAGGGAGACCTTTTGTAAGTTAGCAGACCTGGCAATCAAATTGCTGGCCTGCCATATGGAAAGATGCTATATAAGATAATAAAAGACCAACTGTCTGATATATTGCTACTGCAATTTGGAAAGTCGATATAGCTTTACATGTTGCATTAAAATTTTGTAAAGTCTGTCTAAAGTCTATGCCGCCTTGGCAGTTAGGATCAGAAGAATTCATTCATGTGTTAAAAAAGCAAAATGAGAGAGCAGGTATGAAAGGCCACTTCTCCAGTAGAGTATAACTAAACCTGTGACCTCTCCTAATGTAAGCCTTGCACGTCATTGCCCTAATGAACTTCTCTTTCCATTGACAACAGAGTAACTGAGGGGTTTGGTTTTCAGGATGTGTAAACAGTGGGTGCCCCCTTCCCTCCTTTAATGGCTAATGTTCCAAATGGCTGCTTCTCCCCTCTTTTTAATGCAGATGTAAAAGTGCTGGGTTGGCCAAAGTCATTAGACCAGCACGAAAAATCAAGCATAGCTAAGATAGGATCCAGAATTTCACTTGGTATCCAAGAGTGGTCTCTGAGAAGGCTATATAGCAGCCTGAGGGGCCGTGAGGTACCTACTTCAGGATATATTCAGTATGTCAGCCCTGGATCATAACCTGTTTGAGAGATAGTGTGAAGCTCTGGGCAGAGGGCACGGCTCATATGACCTCAGGGATAGTGGAAATCTGGTCAGGAGTGTGTAGGTCTGTGCACCTGGGAGGAGAAGCAACCTAACAGCTTAGTGGGCGGTAGATGTGGTCAAAATGAAACAGAAAATGGGCAATATGGGAGAGTAGTAGGGGGGTAAGAAGGTCTCCCCAACTTCCCTAGACAGCACCCAAAGTGATACTAGAGTTTGACTTGTTTGTTATTGTGTAAGAACCTTCTGAGCCATGGGAATGGGAGCTAATTAGAGCGTGTGGCACAAAAACGCTTTCTGCCACAACAAAGAGGAGTGTCAAACAACACCATGCCCGTTTCCTCAGCATACTTGATATTGGAATATCGGGCCTCATTGCATGGGTCCTGGGAATTATTGATAGAGTGTACTCAGAGTGTGAGCCCAGGATTAGAGGGACAAGAACTGCACCTTCATATCTGAGGGTCACAACTGGTAATCACAGACCAGTCCTTCTAAGGGTTAGTTGGCAGAATTAAGGAGAGTCTGGCACAGGCAAATAGCCAAGCAGGTAATGTGACAGCGAGGTAAGACAACGCTACCACAATCCCTATACTCGACCCACTCCAATGCCCTTACTTGTCCATTACTTCCTTTCCTTCGCTTGTCTGCCAGCATTGAAATGCGAGAAGAGCTTTCAGATAAGTCCAAACAAGGGACGCTTCAAACCACAGGCATTCTGCGCTGCTCTGCAGGAAAGCATCACCCACCAGGCAGCAAAGTGCAGTCTGTAAGCTATGGGCAACATGGACACCCTCCTCAGTGGGTCTGTAGGAAAACACTTGGCTGTATGGAAGCAGTTGTTGGACCCAGCAGCAGTAGCAGCAG
Organism: Polypterus senegalus; assembly: GCF_016835505.1. Classification (NCBI taxonomy): domain Eukaryota; kingdom Metazoa; phylum Chordata; class Cladistia; order Polypteriformes; family Polypteridae; genus Polypterus; species Polypterus senegalus. The sequence continues at coordinate 31,970,255 of NC_053171.1, read as the reverse complement.
CAATCCCTCCAGTTGTTCATGTGATCACTTGTCCCATCAGCAAAGTGAAGTAGGGTGTTCCACATGTCGTTGGATATAGAATTCTGGGATGGCCAGTCCGCTATGTAGTGTGACCTGAATAGTGCAAATGTGAAAAAATAAAGTTGAGTGCAGTCAGCGTGTTCCACATCTTCCTCATCGATACACTGTTTTTTTGTCTAACACGTCCCACTGGACATGGCTGTTGCCACCTTACCTGCACATTCCGATTCAGGCTAATGGCTGGGAATAAGAGGCCCTCCATTTTCTCAAAGGCAATGGGTCCCTGGGGTTCATCATTTATAGAAAAAATCAGTATCCGGTTGTTTAGGTCCAAGAGGACCCCAACAGTACAGGCTTTGCTGATGCCTCCCTCCGTTCTGAAAGGTAAGAGCAAGTATGAAATTTATTCACTGTCCACCCTGAGAATTTGTTATATGCAAAATAAACACTGACCACCGTGCAGAATCACAGTAGTTCACAGTAACCACTGAGCTCTTATGGGTGCTACCCTGACCACAGAGGGGCACTTCAGCTCATCTCTGCTACTACAGAGCAGCAGGTTGTCCTTCAAACTGAGCATCACAACCTCTGTTCTGAGCTCACTGTCCCCATCTCCCACCCCATCTATCTCAGGGGTCTTACCTGTTAGTGTGAGAGTTGTTGTGCATAAACCAAGACCTGTTATTGTCCACATACATAGCCCAGGCTTTATCATCTTTGCCCAGCATGACGTCTTTGAGTGTGTCAATGCGTGCCACTCCAAAAGCAGGGTCCGGGTGGTTGTCATAGCGATCCACAGTCATCTCCCAGTAGTGCACACCACGGGAGAAGCCAGTGTTACCCAGCACCACACGGTCATCGTAGCTGCTGCACGTCACCGTCAGGTTGTCATTGGAAAAGATGATGTCAGGGTGGGCGGAGCTGGGGTCAAAGGTGAACCAGGCAACTGCAACACAAGTAAAAGAATTAGGACGGGCTTTTATGGGGGGAGACATGGAGTATTCCAGAGCCCCCTTCCTGAAACTTCATGGAATTTGACTGATAAGGCAGTTGGTACTACTGTTTGTGGATCCCAGAAGGCCATAGTCATAAACACCATAGTGCCATACTGGGGTGAGAAAATAAAAAAATGCTTTTATTATTGAAAACAATTTAATGTACATTAAATACGTACATATAGATTGTATTTTTTGATATTTTAAGATCTCATACAAAGTATAGGAAGCTAAAGTTTCCCAAAATGCACTGCAGCAAAGTAATCCTAGCAAGAATGAGCTTCAAACCAGAGAGAAAAAGTCTGGTAGAGAAAGAAAAACTGGAATGACAAGTTTCAAGAAAAGGACTCAGGAGTTTGTCGTACACACATGACCATCAAGATGGAAATAAAGAACTGAAGGGGTGGATACTCCATCCCAAAGTCTGAGCCACTGGAGACTTTATACAATTCAGTTAGGGACCACTGAGCCAAACCATACTGAGAGCACTTCTAACAAATCGGGAGCTTCACAGCAGAGAATCTCATGTGGTCTCCAAGACAAGAGGTGAGTACGGTGACGATGGTGGGCTCGGCCTCTGAAATGGTGACCTACCCTGGCACTCCATAGGGCACTGCCTCTTTGTCTTTACCTTTGCGTGGAAGTAATTTCAGAACAACTTGGAACAGGACAGAACTAAGCTGAAAATCCCAGCAAGACTGATGCAGATAGTAGCCAACGACCATTTTGTACAAAAACTAAAATGTGTTGTGTTATTAAAGCACACTGAAGACCAGGTTAGGACTTTGAAAGTTTCTACTAAACAAATAAGTTTAGCAGTTAAAAAAATAAAAAATAAAAACCCTAAATGAATGTTGATCACAATTTACACTAACCCAGATTATCAATGAGTAGTGAGCCCGAACAGTACCATGGAGAAAACAGTAATCACAATGAAGAATCATCCTGAATGGAGTTTATGTCTGTGGATCCAAAATGGAACTTCACATCACTGAAAATCCCATGGAGTCCAAGAAATGGCCCAGCTGTAAACCTGCCTAGAGCAGGCTGTCCACCAAAAAACTGAGTGGTCATCAAAAAGATGACTAGTGAGGGAGGCCACAAAAAGACTTATGAGAACTCGAACAGTGGGTCAGTTTGGGGTCACTGTGCAGACAACAACACTTGCCTGGGTTCGTCATAAGCCACATCTTTATGGGAAACTGGCAAAGAGAAAAATCACACAGGACATCTTGGCTAGAGTTTTCCAGAAAGCACAGGGGAGACTCTGAAGTCAACTGGAAGAAGGTTCTGTGCTCTGATGAGACCAAAATTGAGCTTTTTGCCCATCAGACTGAGCACAGCACATTATCAAAACACACCATCTCCACTGGAGAGCATTGTGGTGGCAGGATCATGCTGTGGGGATGCTTCTCTGCAGCAGGCCCTGGAAGACTTATGAAGGTAAAATGAATGCAGCAAAATGCTGGAAGAAAACTTGATGCAGTGTGCAAGAAACCTACAACCTGGAATAAGGTTTGTTTTCCAGCAAGACAACAACCCAAAGCCTGAAGCCAAAGCTACAAAGAATTGGCTTCAAAACAACAATGTTAATGTCCTGGAGTGGTTGAGTCAGAGTCCAGATCTCAATCCAACTGAGAATTTGTGGCTGGGCTTGACAAAGGCTGTTCACTCATGATCTCCATGACACCGGACAGAGCTTGAAATGTTTTGAAAAACTGCAGAAAAATGTCAGTGTGGAGATGTGCAAAGATGACAAAGAGAGGGACCTGAGCACACAGACTCAAGACTGTCATGGCTGCCAAGGTGTATCTACTAAATACTGACTTGAATACTGGGAGCAAATGCTTAATGCGATCAACTATGTTTGTGTTTTACATTTGTAATTAGTTTAGAGCACTATGCAGAGATCTGTTTTCACTTTGACAGTAAAGAGACTTTTTATGTAGATCAGTGTCAAAAAAAAAAACAAATTACATACAGTGTGAGTCAATGTTGTGTAACAAGTAAACAGGAAACTTCTATGGGCTGAATATTTTTATTGGCACTGTATAATTCTCTAAAAGTCTGTTTACATAATATTTTCTGTTACTTGATATATGGTACTAATCTAAAAATAATTGTATGTGCTTGCTATTTCAAACAAGACACTGTTCAGTGTGAATACACCTTTACAATTTGGGTGGATGTGTTGAATATGGATACTGTTCTGTATAATTGTTCTTGATTATCTGTTCTGTGTGAATAATATAAATTATGCTGTTATCTTTTTGAATTTTTATTTTTGTTACCACTGAAATTTATTTGTTTTAGTAGAAACCTTCTAAGTCCTAATCTGCTCTTTGGTTTGCCTGCAACTCCCAGCAGTCTCTTCTGCTAGACAGCCATTTGTGCTCACCATTACTTACACATGATGCCCTCTGTCAGATTCAGGGGCTCAAATCCTGTAAAGTAGCCTGGCACCAACTTGGTGGTTGATGGCATCATATTTCACTAGTGAGGGTGACTTATGTCTGGTTTCGGTAGGAAAATGAATTTGGTGAGACTCAGACTTTTGAAGGAAGTTCAAGTCAGATGAGGGAAGCAGTCAGACTTCAGGGTAACATGGAGTCAGGTTTGGCCAGGAACAGAGTCAAGGTGGAGGAGGAAGCACAGTATGGTGTGGAGTCAGGACTGGGTAAAAACCAAAGAGAGGTCAAGCTATATTCAGGCCTCTTAGGTTTGGTGCACAAAGAGTAGGAAGGCAACGTTTGATTGTATTTAGTTCTGGTATGTAATGGACAGGGAGAAAGGATAAGTCTGACTTAAATGATGTACCCATGGAAGGCCAGGCTCAGCTTAGGTCTGCGCTAAAATCAAGTTTGGCTCAGATGAGATGTGGGAGTCTGACTGAGCATACAACTCTGCGAGTTTGGTTTGGCTCAACATGGCACTACTGTTCATTTTATTCTGTCAATTATTGTAAACTTGAGACTTCTTGTCAGAACAGATGGCTCACTTGGTTTCTCTGGGGGGATATGCTGGAGTATACACCTCTGTGAATGGAGATACAGTAAATTCCAGTGACAGATGACACTGCATTCTCACCGCTGATCTGAAAAAATACGGAAAATGGTGGAGATCTGAAGTTTCAGACATATATATCTTCAGTAGAGCAGCCCAAACGCACTGCCACCATGAAAATATTCAAGTCATTCGAAACTTCAAAGAAATGCCCAGTGGCTGAGCAGAAGGCATCTCAACACAGAAATGGAGTCAAATCCAGCTGGGATTGTTTGCACTGGGATGACAGTGGCATTGGAAGATTTGTACTGGGAATGGAATTGCAAACCGTACCTGCTCCTAGACTTTTTAACTCACATGGATTGAGTCCAGCTGAAATGCATGAAGGAAGAGAAGAGCAAATAAAGCCAAGCAGACCAACCCCAGCACGCGTACAAGAAAAACTACATTGTGCACAATACAGCCTGGCAAGGCAAAACGGCGTCCTGGTTTGAGCTGCTGTAGAGGGCCGGGCAGCGCAGCACTACTCACCCAACAGCACCTCCACCAGTCGTGGGCTCTGAGCATGGAGATGAGTGATGGCTTGGGCAAAGACTCACTGGAAGGATGAGCATGACAGACAGACATGACATTTCCTACTGAGGTAAGCAGGCTAACTACCTCCAGTAGTCCAGTCAAGTGTATCCGCTGTGTTTTTGTGTTTTCTGCTGTGTTTGAATTCTGATGTATTGGTATTCATGCCATTTAGAGTAAGGCAATTTATTGGTAGGGTTTGATCTAGTTAACGAACACCACCATCTGAGATAAGCATCAAGCTGGGGATGGCCATGGAGGAAGGCCTCAGAAGTTGCTCTCAATGCTACTGTGACTCAGACAATTCTGATACTGTCCTGTACAGTTTCTGCACTTGTGAAGATCACGGTTAAGGTGGATGTCCAAGTGATACTTTGAGGGCCTGGTGTTAAGACATTAAAAGTAAATCAAGCATGTTTTATCGATTTACAGCCCTCCTTGCCCAAGTTGTCAATAATGACTAAGTGGCTATCATGTACATGAAGATGGGGAGACAGGCATCCCCCACTAACGTTTTATATACCTAACAATCTTGAATGGATGCAATTGTCCAGATATTCTGTGGTCAAAGATAATTTTAGAGAGTTCTCAATAATTTTTATCATGTTTGTTTTATTGGTTGTTTTTTCTTCTTTGTTGATGAGATCACCCATATAAAAGTCCGCACAGGGGCAGCTGGGCGACAGACAACTTGGCGAAAGACAATTCTGCGAAAAGACAACACGGCGAAAAGCCAGCTTGGTGACATCCTTTACCACTTAGGTAATAGTTAGGTTCAAAGAGTTGTTTTAACAATATTTAAATGATAACGTGATTTATAATGTTGAAAATAAATTTATATAATTGATGAATGAACTTTACTCTGCAGATGTAGCAAACTGTATCTTACATTATCTTCTGTAACCAAAATTGCTAATCCTTTATGATAATGATATTTAGAATATAAAAAGTGTTAAAACAAAATTCACATAGTTGAAGAACAAAGTTTATTATGCAGATGATACAAAATTATACCGCAAACGAAGATAATGTAAGATAGAGTTTGTTCCATCTGCAGAATAAAGTTTGTTCGTCAATTATATAAATTTATTTTCAACATTTTAAATCACGTTGTCATTTAAATATAATTAAAAAATCTCTTTGAACCTAACTGTTATCTAACTGGTAAAGGATGTCGCTAAGTTGTATTTCGCTAAGTTGTTTTTTCGACGAATTGTCTTTCGCCGGGGTGTCTTTTCACCGAGTTGTCTTTTCGCTGGGTTGTCTTTAGCCTAGTTACCACCGAACCATAAAAGTCACCTTGATTTGCATTGGCATCAAGTGATGATGTGATGGATTTTTCCTAGAGATTAAGGATGCTCCTTGTCTCATTTTAACTTAAAAATAAAAGAAATACAGTATTCTTGCTATTGAATTAAAAACTAATTTGAAATAAATCCAGGCTATCAACAACAATTCTGGTATTGCTCCTTTATGAAAGGTCAACGGATGCTAGCCTTTACGTTTCACTTCCTATTTAGCACATACAACCTCTGTCACTTCCAAGCTTGGCAACATGTTTTTTATTGGTTTGTCACAACTATCAAGGCGGATATGAAAACAGTCACCCTCTGCAAAGATTTTATATCACTGAAATAATGATAAAGTAATTCCTCTTAATTAGAACTATAGAACAATTATGAAAAGAGCAGGCCATTCAGCCCAACAAACTCATCCATCCTATTCACCTTATTGTTCATCAAAATAACATCAAGTTGAGATCTGAAGGTCTCTAAAGTCCTACACTCCATCACACTACTTGGCAATTTATTCCATGATCTATGGTTCTTTGCATGAAGAAAAGCTTCCTAACGTTTGTGTGATATTTACCGTTAACAAATTTGTAACTGTGTCCCTGTGTTCATGTTGAACTCATTTTCAAGTAACAGTCTCGATCCACTGGACTAACTCCTTTCATAATTTTAAACACTTCAGTCATGTTTCCTCTTAATCTCAATTTGCTTAAGTTAAAAACGCTCAACTCCTTCAATCTCCTCTCATAGCTCACACCTCGTAGGCTTGTTGCTCCACTCTGGACTTTCTCTAGTGCTGCTATGTCTTGTATGTAATCCAGCACCTTGAGAATTTCTTCCTTCTACATTTCCAGTCATAATCTTAGATCCTCAAACACTGGTTTACTTATTACTTTAACAGTCAAGCATAAAAGACATCTTCTTATGCACCAAAAGTGTGGAATGCATTCCTGATACAGATACACTGGACTAATACCACAGATCATTTCAAATTAACTTCTAAACACACCTGATACAGGAGCCGCAGTATCACACACTTCAAAGGCCTGCACTAGTCACTAATCACTACTCTCCTCAGTTTTCTTTTTCTTGTTTTCTGTATTGCTGTGTTATATAACTTTGAATTTTCCAAAGAACTCTGCTGCCACCTTTGATTTCGTGATGGAAGTGGCTGCTCCATTGATAAGACCTGCCGTATCAAATCTTCATCTATATTTTGCAGAATGACCACTGGCTATTCTGCCCAGAGGGCAAGAGAAAATAAGAATGACTGGAAGAAAAAACAGAGAGTAAATGAAGCAACGGTCTGAACTGGGAGAACAAAAACCATGCGATAAGAACAAGGTCAAAAAGGACTGCAGAGATCAAAATAAGTAAGACAACAAACACGAATGAACAGAATAAGAGTAAGAAGGGTTTTGAAATCTGAGTAGTTGGATAAGGAAGTGAACCCAGAATGGCCTTTTTATCCTAACGAGGAATAACTGACAGGATCACAACCTCGGAAGCCATGCCCCTTTCTGGGCAAAAGATGTGCAGCTGAGCAAAATACAAAATTGTGATGGAAAAACCGGCCGAAATCAAATAATAAAGCATTGCATTAAAAAATAACTGACTTCATCAGATTCCTCAGTGTCATGAACCTTTATGATGATATGCAGTTTAATACTAGAGCCAGAAAACAACCTGTCTGTAATTTACAAGAAGTTCCCTGGTCATGATATTGGCAAGATGGGCGGTCTTCTGGTCAATCAATCAATCAATCAACATTTATTTATATAGCACATATTCATACAAAAAAATGTAGCTCAAAGTGCTTTACAAAATGAATAGAGGAATAGTGTTGAAACCCTGCAGGTTTTTCTTTCCTCCAGTACCTCATTGGCTGGGATTTTTTAAATTTTTTCCTCCCTGGTACAAAATAAATTATGGGGCAGTGGCTTTAGTCATTATTACTATTTGAGACTTAAAACTGTCTGTGGTTAACAATATTTTAAGTTATGCTTAATTGCTTTAGGGATGCTTGTAAATTACTTCCTTTACTTTTTGTTAGCTTATTTTCATATATACTTTTGACATATATAAGCCAATTTTTGTCCATCTGGTAGTTGCATTCAGTCGGGTGTATTATGCATTGGTTTGTGATTCTCTTGGAATGTGTTTTTTAATGCATTGAATAATAATATGCAATGTCTTTCTATTCTGATAGAGGGCGCTGCTGCTAAGAAGCTTTTAGCAAATGCCATATACTGTAATTGCAACAACAAACTGAAAATATCATTTAATGAAGGGAAAACCAAATAGAAAAAACGGATACATCTATATGCAATACAGCGGTTCTCAAACTGTGGGGCGTCAAAATTAAATTTTTACATTTTTATTTCAAATTTAAATTTGCAAGCATATAATCAAAACAAATGCATTATAACTAAAATTAAAATAAAACATTTCTAAGGCACAGATCTAATGACTAATATGTGCCTGCTTTAAAGGCCACAGCCTGTCCAGGTTTGGTTTGATATTCCAGATACGACACTCTGAGCTCCTTTTCTATTTGAAGTTTGTTTCTATGACGAGCGGCGCCGCTGCTGCTGCTTTTATAGTCACGTATTTTCAATCCAGAAAGTTTGAGACGTATCGGTATCTGTGTTGTTACATTCGGGTAACAGTAGATCAGGTGATAATGTGGCGCAACTGCACCACATTGGCAGTGTAGTCAATATTGCCAAATTGAGTCAAATAATTTACTGCGTATTGGGTTAGGCCAGGGGTCCTCAGTCACGGTCCTGGAGAGCCGCAGTTGCTGCAGGTTTTTGCTCCAACCCAGTTGCTTAATAAAAAGCACTTATTGCTAAAGTAACACTTCTGCTTCACTTTAGTGATTTTGAGCCCTTATTGCTTAATTTTGTCTTAAACAGCTATTTCAATTGCTCCTTATTATCAATAACATGCAAATGACAAGAGAGAGCAGCATTTCTCCATTTAGCTTATTTACATTTACACCTGTGTGTATTTATCTGCACTATTGGGTTTAATTAAATACTTGGAAGAAAAATGAAGAGAAAAAAGTGAAGGACTGAGAATTACTCGTCCATTTTAGCCTTCAAATCATTTGCATGATAGAAAGGGAAAGAAAATCTAGGATATGAGAATGACCTGACATAGCAGAGTTAATTTAATTTCATAGCTTGTTAGTGGTTTATTGGCAAGAATTGCTTTCTAATTAAGCAACCAGGTCAGAACAAAAACCTGCAGCCACTGCGGCTCTCCCGGACTGGGATTGAGGACCCCTGGGTTAGGCTATTTTCATGATACAACTAACAGCGGTAAAATATTTGTCGGATGAAAATACGTTCGTCTTGCACAGATTGACTTCATCGGTGTCCTCGTTTGCGAGATTTTTAAAAAATTAAAACTATTTAAGCATTTCTTTACATAAAAAATAAAGAAATAAGAATAAATAATTTATTCTTTGTTTTTAGGATTTTAATTACTACCAAAACCCACACAAGGCAATTTAACAATTATTAAAGCATTTAAAAAAAAAAAAATGCAAATATTTCATCGAAGTTAGCCGAACACATGCAAATCTTATGCATGCAAAAATGATAGGATACCGCGACACCGCACGAGTATCATACCTTTGTTAGTTGTATCAGGGGTTATTCTCATCTATCTTAGAACCGCTGATGTAATTATAAGTTGATTTCTGTTGGGCACACTCGGTATTAACATTTGTGAAAATGTATGTAATAATGTCCATAATATATGTCTGAGATTCAAGTATAGGAGATCTAAAGTGTCAGCAATCAACTGTACATAGATATAAGGAGTTAAAGTCCAACTTTTCTGATTTATGTTACATGTGGCAGGGCATACAATTACAAACTACAGAACAATGTAGAGGCAATTAGTTCCATTAATGCACTGCCCCTAAGTGAACTAAATGCCTTTAATGCATGTTTTGGGCATGCAAACATTCATCTTTCCAGTAGTGATCAGCCAGCAGGCCTCAAGTGTTTTCTGACACATGGAGATGACTTCTGAGTGTTTGAACAATAATAAATCTATAGGGGTTACTGGTAGGGTTGCCAGACGTCCCTTATATACGGGACATGTCCCATATTTGATCATTTTGTCCCCTGTCCTGTACTGACCTTTCAGGGACACCCAACATGTCCCGTATTCATTTTCAAATTTCATAATAAAAATATATTTTTACTACCTTCTGATGGTACTTAGTTGTAACTTTATAAGTAATTATACTTTCTTTTCTCAGATTCTCTTGATGAAAATAACCCAAATGTAACGAGGAAGCGAGTGTTTGCTGCCTGTTTACGTCTTGTTCAGTTGCTGTGGTTGGCTGAGGACGGCGACACTCTTACCGTTGTGCTCTCCAGCCGCGCTGCTGTGCTGCTCTGTATCAGCATTGCAACATAACAATGACTGGCGACCGACAAAGTGTGTTGTTTGTACTTCCCACGGCCCACTTGTTTTCTAACTTAAAAACTAATCCATCCATCCCAAAATGCCAAAACGTAAGTGTACATTTTGTTATGAATATTCCAGCAAATGGACAATTATCAAACAAGGCAGAAGCTGTTTTGAAGCAAACTGTGGTGTATGTAATTGCACTTTCAGTAAATAATTTTCAAATGATTTTACTTTTGTTTTCCTCATAACCCATTAAAATCCTTGCTTTATGTTTTTAACTTATGTCTCCACTTTTATGTAATATATTGGTCTGGGTGTGTAGGGGGCATGTATAAATGTATATATATATAGTAATATAGAGAGAGATTTTAAGAGTGTCCCGTATTTCTAGTTTTCTAATCTGGCAACCATAGTTACTAGGCAAGTCCTCAAAGCTTGCAGACCACCCAGCTACTGCCTTTACTGACACCACTACCCTATTCTTGCTTTATTCCCTTCATTCTCTTATTCCTCTTTGCTTAACAAAAATCACAGGTATCCAGGAGTCTAAGGCTATGTTCCCACTACTACCCAAAAGGATTTTTTAAATAAAAACGATCTCACATCATTTATGAAAGTGCATATGATTGTAGATGTTCACCTACACTGGGCATGTGTGCATCAGCGGAAACAAGAAGAGTAAGTGTCCTCCATTCCATTCATTTGCATTTACGCATAGAGAAAAGCAATGGGCAATACGAAAAACTGAACCAAGAACGTCACTTCCTGTTCCGGCACCCAGGCAGGCTGTTGCCAGGAAAACATCACTTCCGGTGACCCCACATCACTTCCTGTCTGACCACTTAAAACTGCCATCTTTTCCAACCTTCAATAGGTTCTGTCTTGGACTCTGTGCTATCAACAACTCTGTTGAAACTTAAAGAATCCTTTGCAGCTAGGAATATTATACGGGTGGCTGCCCCAAACCTTTTTTACGTGTGTTGAGTCTGTTCCTTTTACAACATCTTCCCAGTGTTAGGTTATTATTGTAGACTACAGCTCAGCATTCATCAATATAATTCCCTCCAAAACTGATCACTAAGCTCACTGATTTAGGACTTGGCGACACTCTCTATAATTGGATTTTAGATTTGCTAACTGGATGACCCCAGGCTTTTGAAAACTGACAGCAATACATCACCTGCACATGTCGATCCTCAACACAGAACCCCCTACTTCGCTCCCTGTTCACTCTGGGGACACATCGCCACTAGGCTGACTATAAATGGCGATGAGTGCTCTTACAGGGGCAGACTATTGTAGTGCAACAAATAAATTAACCGATTGTAGACTTCTGAAAGCGGGGAGATGGCCACCTTTTCCATCACTGGGCCCACAGCGGGCCTAGTCAGAAGTTTCAAGCTATCAGTAACAATCATCACCATCACAGCATCCAGTGGCATCTTCAGGATTCTAACATTTATACATGAGTACTAAGCATAAATGTGCAAGACAGACTTGACTTCTGTCACAGTCTGGGATGCAAATGTTCACATTCTGCCATTGTTTGTACAAAACGTCCTCCAAATGGGAACATTTGTATACCTCATCACTTCAGGAAGGCCAGCAAGATACTGTGGGCTTGCACTCCTCCAGATCACCCAGTGTGTTTCTCTCTTTTGCCCTCTGCCAAGCTGTACAGGTGGGCACTATTCAATAAGGCCGCGCACAAAAAGGCAAGCTTCAAAAGGGTGACCTCAATTGGGCGCGGCGAATAAAGGCGTTTGTAGATAATTTAGTTCAAAATGGCTCTGGAATATGTGAAGAGCAACAAAAGGTTCAGATCTACTCATAGTCGAAGGCTACACATTCAGAAAGGAGAAAACTATCAACGGGAAACACATCTGGAAATGCACTGATTATAGGATTGGAAAATGTTCGAAATATAGAGAGCTTTAGAAATAGTTCGTTAGAAGTTCATGGATTAATTAATTGGATGTTTTCATATTCTTGCTTTCGCCTTTTTATACGTTCAATCATTGCCTTTATCTAATAAATTTTCTGTAATAATTTTGTTGCGTTTGCCTTTATTCGCTGTGCCCGATTGAGGTCGCCCTTTTGAAGCTCGCCTTTATTTACGCGCGCCTTTATGCGCTGCGCCCAATTGAGGTCGCCCTTTTGAAGCTCGCCTTTATTTACGTGCCCTTATTGAAGGATATCGTACAAGTGTAGACAAGTATGAACATCCAGAGACAAACAACCTTTAGTGCCACCTTGTGCACTTATACCTTTCATGATGCCTTATAATTACAAGGGGGAGTTAAGCTGAAGCTATTTCACGTCGCTAATGTTCTGGCTTTCTTAGAACACATTTCAGTTCCGTGCGCTCAAGTGTTCAGAATATGAGGGGGAGTCAACCTAAAGTTAGAAAATAGAAATTATTAGAAAATGGATCAAACCTTAACAAAACTGATTGTGTCATTTCTCATTGTAGTCTCCAGTCTTCTCAATAAACTTTTGCCACCTGCCTGGAAGTGCCAGTGGATTCCAGTAGAATAAAAGGTTTTGTCTCATCCTTGCAACCACTCATGGACCTGAGTTATTGTCGAACACTACATGCCGAGGGTTATTAATGTCACTAGTGCAAGTTACCGTGACTTGCTGGAGACCAATGTGAAGCCAGCTATTCGATCCAAGTGGCGAGGACTGCTGTCTCAAGGCGTCCTTTTGCTTCAAGGCAAAGACACACTGCTAAGAACACCAAAAATTGTCTGGAGAAACAGAAGTTTGAGGTATTGCCACATCTTCCTTCTTCGCCAGATTTGGCACTGTGTGGTTTTCACCTTTTTGGACTGCTAAAAAAACAACATCTGGGTGGTCGTCGATTCAAGACAGATGACAACGTGAAGAAAGCTTGGCACCAGGGAGGGACAAGTAAAAGGAGTAAACAAGGCACAAAATAAAGAAGAGAGCACCCGCTGCCCCTCAGGGCCTGCCTACATGCTTGATAATCCCTCATGCATGCTGTAAGATGGCTTCACCACTTGCCAAGTACAGAAATGTTTGAAAATGTAACTTAAAGATGATATCATTTAATGGCAGCGGGGGCGGCATGACATGGTCGCTGCATTTGAACCCCAGCTTGGTTCCCTGCTAAGGAGGTTTTTCTGTGTCTGTTGCATTTTCCCCCCCCATGTACGCCTGCTTTTCCTTCCATAAACACAAGGGCTGCTATTATGTCAATGTCTGATTCAAATGAGTGCAGAGGATGGAATGGCATCCTGTCCTGGTCAGGTATCTGAAGTATGTTCACTGCTGCTGAGATGTGCTCTAATCAGGGTGCACAATGTACAGATAATGGATGTCAAAATGTTAATTCAGATCACTACGACATTTACAAAGACAGATTTCTCTTCATGAGGTTTTTACACTAGCAGTTCTCACACGTTACAAATAGACATACAAATATACTGTACATAAAATCTCAAACCTGCTTAATCCAATTCAGGGTTTCAGAATTTAAACACAGAAAATATAATGCTAAACATATAAGACATGTCCCCCCCATCCCCCTAAGATGTGCAGATTCGCTTAACTGGCAGTTCCAAAATGGCCCCCATTTGTTGGACTGGCGCCCTCTACTGGGTGGTTTCCTGCCTTGAGCTCAGTACTGCAGTGAATAGGATTAAGCAAATTTAGGAATGTTATGATGTGTAATCATGTGAACAGTTAAAGTTATGAGGATTTCATATTGAAAACCTTACACTGACAGAATAAAAGAAGAACACATTCATCTTTATAATCTACCTAAAGCACAGCAATGCTGACTTGAATCTCTTATCATGTGGCTTAGTGGTTAAGAAAATGGATTCACTTGCTCCCTGCATCTGAACGATCCACTTAGCAAACCCAGAATATCTGTGAGCCTCCATACTTTAGCTCTGTATTTTCAAAATATTCCTAAGTAAAAATCTGTAAAGTTAGTAATTCACTCCTCCTTTTTATAATTTGGTGTAATACAGGACATCAGAAAGCTGTCAAATGTGATATACCTAAGCTATCAGAGACTGTAGTTTGATAAACAGCCCTACTTACCAAATTAAAATATATGTCACTACCATCAGCGCCACTCTTTGGCCATTTTCTAGACAGCAACTTACATCGAAATTTGACCAGCTATCAAAAAAGGGGCTTTGGGTGGGGTGGTTTATGGGCTCCCCTTTCACACTTTTTCTTCCTGATATGTTCATGAGGTAGAACAATAAGGTCGACACAATAAAAGGTCACAAGAATAGCAGAGCAGAGCCACTTACTTTCTGAGGTCTGAAGCACCAGGGTCTGGCTATACTGACTCACACCCGTCTTGTTGAATGCCTTGACCCGAGAGTTGTAAGTGCTGTTGAAGTGCAGGCCATCCACAGTGCACATCGTCTCCTTCCCAACATACACCTCCTAAGAAACAACACCGGCAGTCGTTATAGAAAGTCTGTCATGTGACATGTGGTAGAAAGTGGAGGCTTTCTGTGTCCTACAAGCTGCCATCTTATAATCATCCACCAGACATTATATGCGCATGATGGGTGCATATAGACATGGAGAGCTACTAAAGGCGACTAAAATTGTCCTTCACTTGCTGTTGCTTTTTAAAATACTAAGATGAAGTAATCACATAACCCAAACGTCTGGGTCGACTGATAGAGGGTAATACTTTGGACTATTTCAGCCCTCAAGGAGACACACAATTTAAATTTGATTTTGCGCCCTGATAAACGGGGAGGGCAGATGTCCAGGTGACTTTCTTGTGCTCAGCCTTTACATAAAGCAAAATAAACCTTCAGCATCTATGGCCCAAAGTGCTAAATTTACTGTGATTCTGGAGGATGGGAGCGAACAATGAGGAAAAAAGACAAAGAGTGATGGCTAAAAGAGCTCAGAATATTGATGTGAGGCTTGGGAGCTGGGAAACCACACATGTGATGGGAACGGGTGGTTTTCAAATTGAAGTAAAGGAGTCCAAACTGGCACAGAATTTAATTTGTTGGGTGCAGTGAACTCATTGTTTGCCGAGTGGTTTTATTCAAAAGTTACCTGTAATTTAAATGAAAGAGTCTGATGGTGAACTTCCATAGAGACTCTTGGCTCTGCTTTGTGCGTGCGGATGTGCATATCAGCCATCTGTAATTTTGGAGGGGAGATCCTGTTGTGAATAAAGAACTGAACTAGAATTGCTTCCTACTGCTATGGCATGGTGCCGCACATGCACAAGAGCAAAGCAATCATGCCACGCTCAGCTTGACTCCAGGGAATGTCTACAGGCAGCCCAGCTATTTATCAGAGCACAGCTTTAATTTAAACTTAATATGTGTTGATAGTAAATTAGTGAATTGTTCCTCAACTCATTATTAAATATGTTCTTTTGGGTGAGATTGGGTGGGGGGATCTGTTGTTGATTTAACAATGAAACCAAGGAGACCAAAAAGAAAAAGGGTGACATAAATGTCAAAATGTAATCCATCAAAGAGGAACTACTGTAACAACAAAAGTCTGAAAGGACAAGAACTCTCTTCCACAGACTGTAGGACACTAAAGAACAGGACACCTAAATGGTTAAGACTGGGACACCCTGGTAGTACCCTCCTCTTAGTCCTTCATGCTCACTGAATATCCTGTTGTTTTATTCTGACGGCATCTATCTCCTAGGGAGAGAAAAAGCTGACCTGGCCCATTCACATGGCAGTGAAGAAGTGGCCTGGCAATGCCCGTGCTGTAGGCAGATCCCAGATGACCTGCCAACTACAAAGCCACCAGGGGAATGTGCAGGTGAGAGCACGAGCCACCTGCCCTAAATCAGGTTGGTTACAGCTGCTAAAGACAGCGCAGAAGAGCAGCAGAGGTGAGGACTGCACAGGTGAGTGGTGGCCTGGGCCTTGTGCACTGTGCCATGTTCTGTTGGGAAAACTGAAAAATTTCAGCTGTTATTGTTTGTGGAGTTAAAGGGACGTTAAATTTTGGGAACATTTCAGAAGCAAAGAGCACAAGAGTTCTACTTGATAGAGTCATGATTCTAAAACTGTCAGACATAAGGAGACATGAGCAGAAAAGAGACTGTTACTAACCCTGAACTGCCCTCCATTGCCATCATCCAGTTCCAAGATGTAGCCTTCCACCTGCACTGTCGAGAGGGGTGGTTGTTTCCATGACAACGTGGCACTGTTGCTGCTTGAGCAGCACTCCTCCAGCTGCAGGATAGGGGCTGCCGGCACTGTGGAGGGAACTGAGCAAAGGTTAGTGGAGCTCCCCAACATCTGCTGGACAATTCCAAATGACTCCTGTGCTAAGCCTGGTCTTCAATGCTCTAGCCCACCTTAGGTCATCCCAGGCAAGGTCCTACTCTGGCTACCCAGTCTAAGTTTCTACACTGAGCTCCTTTGCCTATTGCTCACCTTCCCAATTTGACATCCTCTGTTGAATATTTAAATGTATTTATTTAAAACTTTCATCCTTAAAACCTTAAAAATCAGGATGGTACAAGTGCTTCCAAGCTTTTATAAAGTCTGCAACAGCAGGTGAAAATGACTCACTTGTTCAGAGTCACATAAGGTGTCACTGCTTTGTTGTTTATATATTGCCATCTCGGCCACTAGAGTGCACGGCCTTCTCTATACTCAATGTGAGGCCTTCCTCTTCCCAATGCCCACCTGACACCTATACTCCTTCAAGTCCAACTAGGCTCTTCTTTCCACTTTCTAACCAAACTGGACTTCTTCTTGAGGCCCTTCTTACTTCTACTACACTCCCTCGTCTTTGCTACCCAGTGCAAATGCTGCCTATACCAGGCTTCTCGCCCTTGTCATCACTAGCTGGTCCCGGTCCCTTCTTAATATTTAGACATTTCAAATCTGAGAAAAGCAGGAAGCAACAGCCATGAAAACTGAGAGGCTGGGTCATACTGACCATTGGTAATGATGATGATGACAGGAGAGTGGTCTGGATAACAGAAAGTGGAGCAAAAGGGATGGGAATTCTACAGTAAACATGTAGGAGTCATGACTGGGCAGCTAGAAAGGTAAGAAGAACCTGATTAGGTCCTGAACTGAGTAGGGGGAATCAATTTCAGTAATGGAAAGTGAGGAACAGTGTCCAGAATAGGCTGATGGGAGGAGGTAGAGCCCATGTTAGATAAGCAGAGGTAGAAATGAAGCCTAGATCTTGACAACAAGAATGTTGAAATCCATACTGAGTAAGCATAAAGAATAGGATGAAAAGCCTGAAAACATGTAACTATCACGGTAGGACTTTCCTATGTCTTTATATTATCTTGCATTGTTATGTTGACAGAATGCCCAGGCTGCTGGGCATGAACTCTGTGGCTCGCAGTGGCTGTCAAATGGCAGGGTGAGGAGGGTTACCCCTTGAGTTCTTACCTTTCATTTGAACAAAATCCAGCTGGTGGATGGTCTGCAGCAAAGGCCCACTGTCCAAGGTGAGGTCGAAGTCTGAAGTCATCCTGGGGGTTAGTGTGGCTTTACCCCACTGACTCTCTGTCATGTGCACCCTGCGGATCAGTGCGTCTGAGATCTGGAACAAAAACGTGGACATGTGAGAGGCTGTTGTTAGTAGACTTTGAGGTGAATAGTGGAAAACCCCAACGTGGCAAAGTCTCAAAAACCTGGCTTAGATTACTGAGCACCACTGAAGAGATCCTGTCTCTGATAGCCTGAACATTTTCAAAGCTGGCGGCGGTTTGGGATGGGGTTTGGTTGAGGAAGGTAGAGAAATACTGTTCACTGACCTGTAAAAAGCCACTGGGGTCATTCTCCTTGATCACTTCTAAACAATACTCCATGAGGCCGGTGGTCTGACGTAGCTTCACAGTGCAGTGTGCAATTTGGTCACGTACAACCTGAAAGGAAGAAAGACAGAAGTTTGGATGGATTGAAGAAATCTCAGCCAGTGACTTTCAATGAAAGCTTCACAGTAAGTGATATCACCACCAGAAAATGGAAGCCATTTTTTTCACACTGTTTCCTCCACTGCAGCTCAAGACTCAAGTTTCAATATGTCACCTAATCTCACAAATCCCATGTGAGAGCACATGTAAGGTGAGTAGCTTCTCTACAAATTAAAGAAAAATGAAGCAATATTCCAAGGATAAGCTTCACTAGGTAGAAGTTATTACAATCACTACCAGAGAGATCTGTCAGTCTAGACAAGTGGGGGCTACAACAAGTGATAGCCTTCTTCTGGGGTTGTTCTGCCAGAGGACACTTTGGTCACTTGGTGTTTTGGTCACTGCCTGCTCTTCACCTGGAAGGTCTAGGTATCAGGATCTCTCTATGTAGCTCTGCTATAGAGATGAGGTAGCTGGCAGTTTGGGGGTGTTACAATCACTTTTGGCCAGACATCTGATCCTTTATTGAGTTTCAAGAGGTTCCCATAACTGAGATGTTGTCTGGCAGCTACACCTGAGGATAATCCTCAGCCTGCTATTTCCACTCCTTCTTTAATGGGCCTGGCCAGGAAATGACTGTTGGGTTGAAGTCAGGCTGGAGGATTTTAATGCTAAACCAGTATGGACACCGTTCAGCTGCTCTGTGGGAGCGATGCTAGGAGCCAGTAAGGACTTTGGCTTTTTAGAGGGCAGCATATAATAGCTACCCAAGTCTGCTCCTGCTGCGATTTTCTTGAATTAACTTCATACATACGCACCAAAAGGAGAAAACAGAGAGAGCTGGGTGAGGTGTGTTTGAATAGTTTAAGGAGGGAAGGATAAGGTCTATTCTTGGTTCAAGTAAATAAATAGCAAAGGTGACAAGTACTGTGCACATCTAGGCTGAAATGGAAGGACACGATAGGTGTACTGTGACAGATGAAGATTGGGATAAATTCAAACAGGAAACGGAGATGAAAACATTAATAGAAACTGGGAATGAGGCAGTAAAGAGAGGACACAAAAGCTACGCTGGGGTTGATCAAGCTTACTGTTGAAGTTTGGTGAAAAAGGTGAAGCATGCAGACTGCACAAAAGAGACTGCTGAGCAGTGTTCAGCAAGGTGGACTGCAGCCAAACAATCAAAAAGACACACCTGGCACTTTGTTAAATGAAACATGAGAATACGGACATGATACAGTCATCCTACATACCTTCAGCTTGTGCTCATGCTCGCCATTTACCCGGGACAGCAGCTGTACCTTTCTCCGGTTGAGGGCATCAATGAGGGCATCACACTGGGCCACCAGGCAGGCCTCAAACTCCACACTGTTCTCCTGTGACAAAACGAAAGGTGACTAGAAGAGAGGAACAGTGGCAGGTGTGTCTAACCTTGATGCCCTGTAAGAGGCCTGTGCAGAAAATAGGTCTGCTCATTTAAAATTTGAAGACCTGCACCTTTCATCGTTACTTAGCTTTCATTAGGTGAGCTCGCCCAGGTATTTATTCAGAGATAACTCAGCTTGACCCCCTGGTGTGCTCAGCCTGAGATCTGCTCCCTCACTAATCTGCTTACAGGAGATCTAATCATACAGGACCCGGACAGGCACGATTGGTGCTCACAAGCTTCTGCTCATTCCAGGCTCACATACCTGATCATCTCTGGAAACAACAGCAGGCCTTCTACATGATCTTGTTAAGGTCCCCTATGAGTCACTCCATTCTGATTGTTTCTTAAAAATGTGTCCTTTACCAAGCTTTTCAGAAGATCCAGAGGTAGCAAGGAATTTACCTGCATCTCATTCAACACTACAAAAACTCTAATCACCTATAGTCATCTTAATACCAAATGCTTGTAACCATTTTAGCCTTCTTAGAATATTTCTCTATGGTTCCCTGAAATAAATGTTCTTTTATGTTTTAAGTTATTTGTATCAACTGGATGTCATATTATGCAACTTCTAGTCATGGGGATGTCAGACTTGCCAACCACAGCTGCTGATCCCACCGCTGGATCACGCCAGTTTACAAAACTGAAAGCCATCGGCCATTTCACTTTTACTGACCAAGTGCAGATCTTCCAGCGCAGTCATGCTCCCCCCTTTTTATGACGGCCAATAGCGTGCTGCCTGATGGAGCTGGTGCTGTACCAAGGATTAACAGGTACAGCGAGTTTAGACAGAATCTTGGCCATTTTTGTCTTTTTTCCATTCTGTTGTCATATGTAAAATATGAGACATCACACAGATGAGCTTCTCTTCTGTTTTTGAGGTCCACAACATGTATGTTCCTTATTCCTTGTTGTTGCATTCTATGAATTGTACTTCCAGATAAGCATTCATTGGTTGTCAGTACTCATGCATGCAGAGCCCACCAAAATCTTGATTTTATTGACGTGAGTTGTGGACGAGTGGGTTAAGTCACTAGGCATGTCACATTATGACAGTGACTTCATGGGAGCACACCACTGACTCCCTCTGACTCACTTAGATAATGAAAATGGAGGCTATGACTTAAAATGGCTGGAAAAGTCATCTAATGAGACATAGCCTTTAGAGTCGCTCTGGTCTCCAAGGATGTATGCCTTTTGCGGCGATGCTGCTTCGCTTACACCTGCTTATGACGTAGCAGTTATCATCTTTTCCATGAATGAGGAGTTGCCGATACTCCTCTATCTGCATTTTAAATAAAAATAAGTGAAAGTATATTCAAAAATGTAAACAGTTATTAAAGCAAGAAAACATCAGGTTTCTGATCTCACCTCCTTCTCTCTCTCATCTACAATTCTTGTTTTGTCCCGTTTATAATGCTTGTTTGATTGCTCAACCTTTGCCTGCTTACTGGTTTCTGATTCTGGTTTATGTTTTGTATCATCCACCATTCAAACATCTGAGCTAATGGTGCTCATATATGGAACAACATGCTCATTGGTCACACCCATCACCATGTCTCTATTCTGATTTGCTGTGGTTAGTCACACACATGAATGGAAACAAGACATCCCCAATGTCCCTGCCTACTATCTGCTGAAACCACAGGGTAGAGACTTGTTAAAATTAGTGGGGAAAGAAGACCCCATTGAGCTTGTCTCTACTTTGTTATGCTGAAGAGACATAGAACAAATGGACGGCCCTGCTTAGGATTGAGGCGTCACCAGTGATATACCATTACTCATCGTTTTGTTTACTTTTATTCACGAGGAATAAGTGTCCACTCAGGGAGAGGGACAGGAGGGGAGTTAGAGTGGAGCGGTACACCTGTCACTCTGTAATGCAGGTATCCTATAGTGAGCTCAGGGAGGCCATGATCCTCCTATACAGTAGAAGGGCAGGAGCTTGCTAGAGTTTGCTTATTTGGTTTGAATACATACAGTGAAAGTTTGGCCTCATGATGCTTTTGGCTTTTTGGGTTTTAACCAGGAAGTTTTATCGATTTGCATTCAACAGGGCATGACTGCTGGCAAAAATGGCACTTTTACCAAATGTGTATTTGGAATTTCCTGAAAGTGCTTGACAGGATCTACATCTCCCATTCAATGTGGGCTCCTGGGCCTTAGCTCTGACTTACTTTGAGTTTAAGACGTATCTGGATCAGGTATTGAGATAGCTAAGGACTGAATGGTCACCTCTCATTTGCTAAATTTCTTATGTTCATGTCCTTAAGTGAACTTCATCTGGGATGTACACACTCATCCATACTATAAATGAGCTCTTACTGGTTTCTTAGGTGGGTTCGGCTTCAGTCATGATCTTCTCTCATGCCCCTGCTAAGGGGTGTAATCCTTACCTGAATCTGCTGCACCATGTTCCTTAGCTGCACCAAGAATTCCTGTGCTTCTTTGGCTCGCTCTGACAAGATATTCAAGGCTTGGGAGAGTTGTCCCTGAGAATCAGGAAAGAGCGTACAGTTAGTTGGTCATTATTAAAAAGAGAGAAAGATAAAGCATCGTACTGTTAGTTTAGCAGACACATGCAGTGCACATGGTTGACTGTGTAAACGTGTGAGGTTAAAGAAATCTGTGTTTAGGGAGTGAATAGCTGAACACAATGAAGGTTGACTACATGGGACAATTAATGATGGAGACTTCCACACATCATTAGGCACCTAACCACACACGCACACACATAGTAGTGAACACTTCTGGATGTAGGGCACATCTGACTTCACTGACACTTTTCTTCTAGTTTTGTTTGTATTTTATTACCCTGTCTCTGCGTTATTTTAATCATGATTGTGTGTTTACTAAGGTTTTGATACTCGAAGAATATAACAGGAATAACTATTCTGTAGTGTGTGCAGTAGGTTATTAGTGAAATATTTTTAATATCTTTCATTGTTTACACTGTGAATGTCACCAACTTGTTGCTCTGGTAGACTGGCCAGAGGTGTGCGGCGGGTGACTTCAGTTGCTTGCCAGTATGAAGGTTGGTACCACATATTTTGTGGCATTCCGAGATTAAGGAATTTAAAGCAAAACTCTCTTCATTGACGTGCGATTGTCTTTAAGTATTCTGGTACTGGCCCTCTTGCTTTGTTTCTCGACTTTGATTTCTAGTAAGTGTTTTGGTTTCAGAAGCTAGTACAACTTTCTTGTTGGTGTCAAACTTTGGCTTGGCTATATTTAATTCCTAGGCACAAACATTAATGCCTCCTCGTGACAGACATAAGTTATGCCATGATGCTGTAATTATCATTAATTTTTGCTGCCCAAGAACCAATTGGCAGGATGCATACTTTTTGTGCCACACAATGTGCCAAGGTGTAAAGTCATAGCCTTGGCTATTAGGCACACTGAATCTTGCAAAAATGGCATTTCAGTAAATTAAATAAGCAGAAATGAGGCCCATAAGCACTCCTCATACATAATAAAGTGATTTTTGGGTTCACTTCCACTTGGCCAGCTAATAAGCATTACCTACTGATCACACATCTGCACAAACAGGGGTTGAGTTATACTGGTGAAAAGGAGAGGAAATACCGAAAAGTAACAACTTCACTAGGCCTGTCAGCTCAGCCACATGGAGAAACGAGAAAAGTCCTCCACTTCAGATACAACAGCCAGTTCAGCAAAAGTAGGAACCACAGGAGAGGTCTACTGTCATTTACGCAACAGTTCAGAGAGGCCATGAACACCAAAGCCTCTACCATAGTGTGTTTACTGGCAGTGCAGGAGATGAAGCTGAGCAGGACACCTCTAGCTTTGGTGTCAAGGATGTATGGCAAAAGCAGAGAGGTAGACGGAGAAACCTTCAGGTCCTGTTCTTTAGTTTATAAAGTGTTTACAACCTTTTCTTTAGTTTTTTTTTGGTCCTTAAGATTTTTCTAGCATAAAACATAAAAATAAATTCAGCATGTTGAAGTAAATTATGAAAGAAAACAAAATTTCAGCATATAATTTGCTATATGGGATAGGAGACAGGAAGCTCTGTTTTTCACTCTTCTGGGTAATAATAGGGATTGTTCTTTGAAAGATAGAGGGTTCCATTCTTGTTCTCCAAGGTTTTAACATTTTGCACAATAATTTTTTTTTTCTCCTTATGGTGTAGGCTGGTAAGCCTTGGGAAACATCCAAAGAATGTCTTTATTCGGGTTCAGGGTTAAAAACCTGAAGGTGACACAGAATTTGTTATTATTTTCTTGAGGCAAAACAACTGGGCACCTCAGTACTCCTGGCACATCTCTACAAAGTGTGTTTGTTTGCAGCACCAGCAATCTATCAGGTAACACAGCACAGGCATCAGCTAGTATCCGTAGGGTACCATTTATGAAAGATAAAGAGCACACTACAGACCACCCTCAAGGGGTCATAGAAGTGATGATAATGTCTATGGTATGAGCACAAAGGAGCAGCGTTAATATTTCTGAGGACACATGGGCTCTGGCCACTGAGAAAGGTTGCAGATAATAATGTTCACAGTATGCACTCTAATGGCCACCGTTTGTGCTTTTGAGTGAGCGTGTACTTGATAATCAGTGGTCGCTGTTAATGAAAGTAAACCCAAGGACGGCACCCCTCTCTCGGTCATCAAACTCTGATGATTACTGCGTGGGTGACTGTAGTTTATGAACGTCTGTACAAAGAGTTGCTATTGAAGGGGCGCATTCTCCAGATACCCTGGGAGACATTCAGGTCATCGAAGTCTAATAATACTGACTACCTGCTATGGGCAACAAGGGGCAATGTCCGACAACCCCACCTAGGGCTCCAAATGAGCTTTGACCAGCTAACTCTAAATTGGCCCAAATGTGAATGTGCCCTGCAATGCACTGGCACCCTCTCCGAGGTTTTTTCTTACCTTGATGCTGCCGGTGCCCACTCTGGTGCCCAAAAGCTTTGTGCTGGATTAGGCAGATTAACTAAAGGATGAGCTGATGTTGTAGGAGACACAGTGGGATCTTATATTCAATCTTCAGAGTGATAAACCCGAGGAGACACAGAGGGGTCCCTGTTTTAGTTTTTTACAAGTTAGGCATTTGTACAGTAAACTACAGGAGATGTCAAAGTGTCCCACTTTTCATTTTCTGGGAGACAAGGACAGGTTCTGTCCTTTAGTTTTTAGTGTAGCAACCTTGAGATAAAGACCATGAAGTCTCATTCTAGGTGTTACAGTTGTAGCCTGCTAGACACACAGAGTGGACTCTTATTTTTACTTTTTGATGTAATCAGATCAGGCAATGACACCGAGGGGTCAGATTCTTCAATGTTTGTGGTGATAAGCGATGGAAGACCCAGGGACTCATATACTCTTTAGCCTCATGGGATGCAGAGGGCACGTTCTTCAGATTTCAGGATAGTAACTTAGCGGACAAGCAGAGGGGTGGCATTCTGCCATTTTCTGGGTAATCTGCTTGAGAGCACAGGATTCCTTTGCTTAAATTTGGGGTGAAGTATCCTGCAGATTTCTTTACCTTCAGAGTCAGTTGAATTCTTAGGGTCAGGATGATTTCTGTGCAGCCTGCTTTTTTTACCCGTTGTTCCAACACTCTAGACACAGAGGAGTCGGTTAATAATTACCTGAGGTGGGAATGGTGGAGGATGGATGGAGGGGCATAAAAATGTTAAAAAGGTGAAGCTTTGTGCTTACGTCTGCCCGCCTTATGCTTACCTCGCCCCTTAACCAGAAAGAGAACATCGATCGGCCCCTTTACGCCATGATACTCAGGCGAGACATCATGAATTATCAGGCTTTTAAACCAGCCGGCTATTGATTTTCTCACTTACCACTGGGCATAGGTTTCATCTCGAGGATGTGTGCCAGTGGTCCACGGCTGCATTCCTGCACTCCGAGTTGCGAGTGGGGGATGGTATTTGTGCTAAGAAGGCACAATCATATCCAGCGGAGCGCTTGGGGCGGTGGGTCACGAGGTCACTGTGGATCTCCGGGGTGGTGTGGGGGAGGGCGTGAAGTTCAGAGAGTCATTACAGGAGGATGCTGGGTGCCCTACCCCCACCACCGACGCTACGCCATTGGCCGTAGGCAAACTATGTTGCTAAACACATAACAGTACTAAGATTGAAATGAGTTCAACAAATTACTGCTCAGCTTCCTTTATATTTTCAATCACGGCCTCCTGATGAAGCAACAAAAAACTTGAAAGCTGCAACAATCAGAGAGAGTGAATGTGACAACTAAGCGGTGACATTCTCTTCCAGTAATTGGAGGAAGGAGACTCATAAAAATATCTGCTCTTGAATGACTTGTAGCCACAATAAAGGCAAGTAACCATTTCTGGCCTTCTTTTGTCGCAATGGTCTCAAATGAAATTAAAACTGATAGGCAAGTGGGAACATGGATGCATGGGAATGTCACCTATCAACAGAGGCAACCAGCCTCCAACATTGGACAGTTCCCTCAGTTTTCGCTAGACTGACCTCATCAATCAAGTGTTACCAAAAAACATTTGTTATTAAGCACCTAAGAAGAACATTTCAAAACCAAAGGCGTCAAGCTGCAAGTTACACTGGCCCAATGGGGATGAGCACTGGAGCGGAATATGAACAGGGCCATAAAATGGACCTGACATTACAAACGGTGAAAGAGAATAGCAATGGAAGAAAAAAAATGAAAGTTGACTGAAGCTCACCAAGCAGAACGAATGTCCTACTCATTATACTTTTTGGGGCTGGCTGGAGTTTTAAAGAAGAGCTGGGCTCAGAGTTACAGGATATCCCAGAGGACACTCCTGGCCCAGAAATGGTTAACGTGATTAATCTCAGCCTGCAGTTCCAAGGCTCCTAGCTGTAAGGCGGGTTACGGAAATGCCTTGACTTGGACAGAGAAATGTACGGGAGGTGAGAAAGAGGAGTGCCTGGCATATCACTGCACCAGGCCCCATGCCAGTGGAGCCAGACTGTATAGGAAGGCCCAGACAGACATCACAGTTTGTTATGACGCCTCAAATCAAGGTGGCTTACAACGTCTGATATACAATTGGTTAAATTTCTTTGTTTTTCCAATTGGAGTAACAGGCAGGTGAAGTGACTTGCTCAGGGTCACACACGGTGCCAGTAGCCGTATTTCAACTCACAACCTCAGGGTTTGAAGTCCAAAGTCATAATCACTGTGCCACACTGCTTACCTACTGTTTATTCACTCCCTTTTGTGCTTGTATAATAAAGGTGCCCTTTTCTATGACAGTGGCCCCCCTGGTATTTACCTTAAGTATGAGAAAGCTCAAGATTGCTCCATTATCCTTCACACAATGCTTTAAAAATCAGACAAGAAAAGAAAATAATATTTGCGGCGTCTCTGAGTCTCTGCATTGCTCCAGTTTGATTTATAGATATGCAGATGCCACGCTGAAAATTCCAAAACAAGAAGGGAGAAGATGAAGGACAGCGAGCACCATGGCAGAAAGCAGTCTGTGTTACCTCAGCGTCCAGACAGGCAGTTTACAAGACACACATTTTAAAATGTGGGGGTCCTCAGTGATCACCCTCCACACCTCCCCCCAGTCTGGCATCCTTTCAGTTCCTACTCAAAATCTTTTTCTGCAGCTGTCAGCACAGCATCACTCTAAAAGGTGCAGTGAAGCAACATCTGCACTTCCATCACGCCTCTGTCACCTCATTTAGTCCAAGCCAGCTGTCTTCATTTGAATTTGAATTCACTCTTCAGTATTTTATTTACTGGATATATTTAAAGTTTCTAATATTCATGTAGCTGGTCTCTGTGATCTTTTAAGAAATTAGATCATCAGAGAAGATATGTAATTGCCTTACACCATCCTAACTATGGCAGGTTGGCATACCAATGATAGAGGTCAGCTTGACAAGTCAGGATGAAGTCAGCAGCCTGGTAGAACAAGAAAACGGAGCAGGCTGACACATCAAGGAAAGACAGCAGCCTGGAGCAGGTGGAAAAGGCGTCTTTACATCATGCAAACAATGACCATCATGGCAAAGTGAGAAAACAGCGTGACACATCACTGAAGAACACCAAGAAAAGATAGCCACGTAGTGCAACAACCGAATACAGCGGAGAAAACAGAAGCCTTGCGTAATCGGGAATCAGATCAGCCTGGCACATCACAGCAGATGACAACAGCCTGGCACTGTTTATTGTGATCTCTCTGACTGCTCACCAAACTCAAAAACAAAAGGTGCAAGCCTTAAGAGCGGAAGTGTTGGCTCAACCTGGCCCCAGTATGAAAATGCAGGATTATAGCTTTTACAAGGCCAATTCTGGGGTATAGGCTTTTAAAGTCAAAATACCAGGAAAAGAGAGAGAATAAACATAAAAATCCCAGGCCCATAAACTAGAATGGCGGCACGGTGGTGCAGTGGTGGCGCTGCTGCCTCGCAGTTAGGGGACCCGGGTTCGCTTCCCGGGTCCTCCCTGCGTGGAGTTTGCATGTTCTCCCCGTGTCTGCGTGGGTTTCCTCCGGGCGCTCGGTTTCCTCCCACAATCCAAAGACATGCAGGTTAGGTGGATTGGCGATTCTAAATTGGCCCTAGTGTGTGCTTGGTGTGTGGGTGTGTTTGTGTGTGTCCTGCTGTGGGTTGGCACCCTGCCCAGGATTGGTTCCTGCCTTGTGCCCTGTGTTGGCTGGGATTGGCTCCGGCAGACCCCCGTGACCCTGTATTCAGATTCAGCGGGTTAGAAAATGGATGGATGGATAAACTAGAATAATAATCCTTTGAATAAGCAAAAATTTTGTTAAACAAAAAGAGGGAAACTTCAAAAAGCAAATCTAAAGCCACAGATTGATAGGTGTATCACAGCGGGGTCAGCAATCATGCAGATAGTTGTACCGGTCACTTGTGGTGAAGATGGAGTTAAGCCAAAAGGCAAAGCTCTCGATTTACCAGTTGACATACATTTCTGTCCTCATCTATGGTCACGAGTTTGGGCTGTGATCAAAAGAACCAGATCATGGATGCAAGTGGCAGAAATTAGCTTCTTACACAGAGTGGTTGGGCTCAGCCTTAGAGATTGGGTGAGGAGCACCAGTCATTCAGGAGGAGCTCTAAGTTGAACCGCTGCTCCTCCACATTGAAAGGAGCCAGTTGAAGTGGTTCAGACGTCTGATTGGGATGTCTCCTGCAGTGGTGTTTCGGACATGTTCAACCAGGAGGAGACTGCAAGGCTGGTCTGGGAATGCCTCGGTATCCTGTTGGAGGAGGTGGCAGGGAACAGGGATGACTGGGCACCTTTGTTTAGATTGCTGCCCCTGTCATGGAGTAGAAATTGGATAGGTGGGTGGAAAGCAATAGAAATGAAAAAAGGTTTTGCCCACTAAAGGCTAATTGATAACCATGTTTACAAAAAGTTTAAAATAAAATCAACAAAAAGGTTAAATTAAATGAAAACATAAATGAAACCCTGGCTGTATTGTAACACTGGTAGGCAGTGAGAAGAAACCAGCCGACCAGTACCAAAATCAACATCACCATGGCTGACGCTGACATCAGTGAGAAGAGGAGCCCAAAATGAACCTAATAAGCTAAGCTAAGAAGAGGCAATGGCACAGAAAGAAAATGGAGTTAGCAAGCCACACAAGTAGCTCGATCCACAGTCCTTAACTCTGTTTGCCCTTCACACGCACAGCACTGCCATCTGAGTCAAGCCCATGGGGCATTACCACAGCAACCAAGAAAACCTCACAAAATGCAAACAGTGTGGCAGTGGGGGTGGGCTGGCTCGGTCAATGAGCAGTAAACGTAATGGATGGAGTCGACTGCAAAACAAGAGCAGTCATCTACGTACATGGCTGCCACAAATGACGGAAGGACCACTAGAACAAGGCGTTTTGAAATGAGGCAGTATGGAGCATCAAAGCAGCAGGATGGAAGAAAAGAGAAGGGCAGAGATGGCGACATATCCCACTCTAATCATCAGCAAGTGACTCGCATAACACAGTGCTGGAAAAAAAAAAATCCAAAGGGGGAAATCAAGCATGAGAAAGTGGCAGTGGGGGACGGGGACTGAGCAAAGGCATCTACAAATGAGTAAAACAACAAAAGGAATTTGTGGTGGTCTCTAGACAGCTTGAGTCAGGCTCTCCTTGCTACTCTCCACAAAGACAAAAGGACAGCCAGCTTGACAGCATGATCCTCCCAGCCCAGTGAGGGGGTCTTGGAGCAGTTAGGGTTCAGCACTAGGAGCTGTGGAGTGTCATTGAAGAAGCCCGATCACTGATGGCACCACACACATGACAGTCCTGGGGTGTCTGAAAGGGCGTCTCACAGAACTAGTGTTAGTTCTCCCAGAAGGGCCCAGTGCTATCACGCGAATATCAATACGATTTATCTCTATGTCTATAAAGCGACAG
This sequence comes from Polypterus senegalus, assembly GCF_016835505.1. Lineage (NCBI taxonomy): Eukaryota > Metazoa > Chordata > Cladistia > Polypteriformes > Polypteridae > Polypterus > Polypterus senegalus. Next base: position 31,940,253 of record NC_053171.1, on the reverse strand, counting down.
AATCTGTTTGTTTATTCTTTGCTGTTTATACCCAGTTTTGCTTTTTATGCCACAGATTTCTAAGCCTCTTCCCACCACAAGTCAGGTTTTTCACAATTTCAAATTTGATTCTTTTGCTCTGTTTTATTTAGTTTCTGTGTAGCTATGTATCTTTTGTTATGTTCCATGTGTTTTGTGGGTACTTCCCCAAGAAGTACTTCCATCTCCACCAGGGACTGCCCTCAGCCTTTTAAAAATGAGGGTTTCCCACAGTTCCTGGCAGTTCATGGGAAAACGCTCGTGGTGTGGCGAGTTCTTAGATTTGGTGAATATTTTCTTGTGCTTTTCTGAACCCATGCTCTGTTTCTTAACTTTGCCCGGGACTTCATATTCATACTGGGACTTTATTTGCAGGGCGGCATGGTGGCGCAGTGGTAGCACTGCTGCCTCGCAGTCAGGAGACACAGGTTTGCTTCCCAGGTCCTCCCTGTGTGGAGTTTGCATGTTCTCCCCGTGTATGCGTGGGTTTCCTTCCACAATCCAAAAACATGCAGGTTAGGTGGACTGGTGATTCTAAACTGGCCCTAGTGTGTGCTTGGTGTTCGGTGTGTTTGTGTGTGTCCTGTGGTGGGTTGGCACCCTGCTCAGGACTGGTTCCTGCCTTGTGCCCTGTGTTGGCTGGGATTGGCTCCAGCAGACCCCTGTGTTTGTTTGCATTGGATTGTCTATGTCTTTTCAGGCAATTCCTCCTTTTGCTTTTTTGTGCACTGCGGAGCTTCATGTTATTTCAGAGCACTGTTGTTGAGAATAAATCTTTTATTTAATAAAGATTCTACATTTCCTCAGTGTTATCATGCCAGGGCTTTATGGCAGGATTTCCCCCTTCTAGTGGGCATTATTGGAACCATTTAGGCACAATTGAGCAATACCACTTTAGGCTTTCCTCCCAGGCAGGCTTGGAGTGAATGGCATAACTGTCTACAGTGTTAGGCTAGGCAGGCATTGTGTATGGTATTGTGGTTAAGGCTTTAAGGATGTGGGTTCAAATCCCCCAATACCGACACTACATGATCTCGAGCAAGTCATTTTACCGACCTGTGCTCCAACTGGAAAAAAACAAAACAAAAAAAAAAGCAACCAGTTGTATCTCAAGTGTTGTAAATCGCCTTGGGTAAAAGCGTCAGCCAAGTAACAATACTACAGTGGGATTTACTGAGACAGAGAAACAGCAGCACACAGGTAGAGATGGCAAGGGTGTGAACCAGCAACACTCTTGCCTTTCCATCAGGTAATCCATTTGATTCTTTAAGTCAAATTGTTTCCTCAATATTTTTGTCATGGCCACAAGCCATCATCTGCAGAGTTATTAATTGCAATTTGGGATTATCTGCACTAGAAGGTCAAACCAAGAATGCTTTAAAAAAAGACACTTCCTAATACTAACTAGAATTACTGTATGTAATACACAATTTATATTTATGTTTAACCTTTCCACTTTCTCACCACAGTAATTGCAGCTACCCCAGCTAGCAGATTAATAAAACTGTGCATAATTACAAAATGAAATGTAAAATGATTTAATTACAAAACAGGAGATAGTATGAGTCTGGGTTCACTCCCAGAGAAAGGAATTTTTTTGTTTGTAATAATAAAAAATGCAACATTAAGTTAAAACAATAAAAAGGGTGACGCAGGGGGGGGGTCTAACACTCTGCAATGCATGCTGGGCTCACTCTGGGAGCTGGGACTGGCATTCTTAGCCATCCCCACCTCAAGTAGAAGGGGGCAGACAAGATACGTGATGCTCCAGGATTGAGTCCTGCACCAGGCCTCAGAGGGCTCACTTTCACATAAACCAATAATGGACATATTAACCTCCTCAGTATTACATTTTTTCTCCAAAAAAACAAAATGTAACAAGTGTTGAATTTTTTGGCTTGAAAAATTGCATTTTTATTAAATCTCATCTTTCTACTGTAAAACGTGCAAAACGCTAAGACATCCAAGTCAGAAGTGTAAAAAATATAATGATACAAATAATAATAATGAATAATATGAAGTGAATAATACATAATAATAATAATGATGCTAATATCAGATATCATGAGCAGCTGGCAGTTCCCATCTGTTTGAACAGGAAACTGCTTTGTTGTACGGTCATTTACTCAACACTCCTCAGTGTAAAGGTTCGTCTCAACAACAATTCTTTCAATCACGTCATCATCAAGAAATAACATCATGTAAGTCAATTGGATCTTGGCTGTCAATGTTCACTTTTATTCCTGGCTGCCCCACAAAATCAAAAATTTTGATTTTGGTGCTGGTTTATTTGAAGCAGGGTCAACAGAAACCCAACACGAGTGCCACTTTTGGATTTCTCAGAGTCACTTTCAGTTTCACTAACCTGAAGAAATCACTGCTGATGAGAGGCTCCTCGACATCACTGCTCATATTACTGTCAAGAGCGGGCAACACCTGGGCCATTATGAGGCGAGGAGAAGACGTGTCTACACCATTGCCTGGGTAACATGACACTTACAGTATGTAAGGCACGTCTACACTGTTGCCTGAGTAATGCTTAGGACTAAGGCTGTTAGCATTTTTACATCCCAAGTAATCCTCGGGTCTACTGCTTACACGAGACGCATCTATACAGTTGCCAGAGTGACACTCGGGACCAACGCTTTTAACACAGTTTTCACAGCTCAAGTGATACTCGGGTCTAATGCTAAGAAGATGAAGAGTCGACAATTAACCTAAAAGGCATGCCGAAACATCCACTGTGTGAGCCACAGCAACTGAGGAGCTGAGGTCATTTTACTGCTGTTAGCACAGAAACTCAAACTCCCTCAACCACAGAGCTCATCTCAGGGTCATGGGATATCACCATGCGAAGTAACAGTAGCAGGAGTATGGCAGCAGCAGAGTTGCTGCAGAATGGTGGTGAGCCTTTTCAAGCACAACTTACATCACAATATCATGAAAGTGAGAACAGAGTAGGAACTGTGGCCACCTCTGAACCAGCACTCATTTACAGATGTTGGCATTTAAAACTAAAGCTGGTGACCTTACTGATGGTGATCCAGACCTGAGACAGGTGAGATGGGCTGCCTACTGACCCACCTTAGAGGGGTGCAATCAGGTGTTGTGCCTGTGTTCAAGAGAGATCTGATCAATACAGCCATCATACTCAATACACGTGTAAAGCAGAATATATACAAAATGGCTTTGCAAAATGAGTGCTTGAAGTCTCCCTACCCATTTAACCTTACAATGTCATGCTGATGTACCTCTGTACCCCAGAGAAATCATCCATTAAGCCTTCCATCCATTTTTGAGAGCTGTTAATTTTATTATAGGAGTCACAGGGCTGGCATCTTTGGCATCATTATACAGGCAAATCCCATGACAGGTTGCTCTCACTCATCAGTCCAGCCAGCACGTCTTTCAGACATAGATGGAGAGCAGAAGAACCATCTGGATACAAGGAGAACTTCACACATATAATGACTAAGCCTGGAGTCAAAGATGGAGGTCCCCAGAGCTGTGAGGCTGCAGCACTAGCTACTGATCTACTAGGCCATCAAAGAAGTATATCATTCAACTCTTATAATTAGCAACATCAGAAGGTGCATTAAATAAGAATAACATGTAGTAAGATAAGAAAAGTGGGGACGCGTCAGAATGAGTGGAGGCACCCTGTGTACTGTGCATGGACCAATGCAGGGATAACATTTACAGCTTTTAAAATGGCAGACTTCACAGACACCCAGCGAGTGGCATTCTACATTTGGGCAACCAATTAATGCTTGTACCCAGCATAGGCAGGCAGTATGCCATGCGGTCTGCAGTTCACAGTAAATATCAACAGCAAAGGAAGCTTGTAAAATGATGGAAAATTGGACTGGAAACCCTCCAGAACTGAGCCTGTGTGCTGCAAATAAAACATTTCTACTTGCTTCTGGATGATGGGCAATAAAGAATAGGGATGAACCACCCCAATAGTCCACCAAATGCTATGTTAATTTATTTGTTAAAACACAAACACACACACACCAGTTCACCAAATGTGTAAGAGTCAAGGAAACGGTAAAACAAAGGCACACTCACAGACCTAATGCCCTTCACTGCCCAACTCTTTGCCCTTTCAAGTCAGGTGTTGGAATGTGAGATGGTGGTCTACAAACCTCTGGACAATCCCAGAGCTGTTTGTACAAACCTACAGATACTGTGGGGGCCTCAAAGGTTACAAGAAAACATCTGGATGCTATGATTGGTTTCACAAGTAACCAAGGTGGAGTGAAGGCCCCAGAATCACCTGGGGAAGCAGCCCAGAATCCTAACAGCTTGCCCAGAAGAGGTTCACCAAATAGCAGCTTAGCTTCCACTTGAGTGACTTGCTTTCGGCCTATGCCAAGGAAAAATTTGCTTCATTCTCAAAGGCCCAAAACACATTAAAATTCCTTGCAAGAGAGAGGATTCGCCATCAACCCCTGGATTGCATAGAGCAAGGTCACAAGAAAACATATTTAAAAGGAGGACTAATTGAATGCAAATAATCCTGGACAATCCAAGACAAATGAGCCCCAAATTAAACAATCCTCAGGAGTGATCCAAGAAACAGCAGCAAAAATTCAAGAACCTGACATTCAAATGAACCACACTGGACTTCAAGTCCCAGATTACCTTTGCAAGGCTGAGGAAAGTCCCTTACCTGTGATGGACCTGTGGCACCAACTCTTTGGGATTCACCCATAAATTACAAGGAAAATGAGAGAATTGCAGGACATGAATAGATACTAAATAATAACCAATCACAATAAATTAACAGATAATACATAATCAAAGAATCAATAAATGAACCGAAGAGTATTATAAAAAACAATGGAACACAATGAATGGTAATAGGATAAAATGAAGCACTTCAGACTTGAGTCAGGCAGGATCCCTGGCTTGACTATAATGCCTATTTAATTCGGCATGATGGCCAGTGGTTAGCAATCCTGCTTCACAGTTCCAGCAGACTGGGCTCCACTCCTGGCCAGGGCCGAGTTGGCATGTGACTTGCTGTAGACTCACACCACAAAGCATCTCCTTTAGCTCACTCTACTTCTGAATCAGACGCTGTGGGTTCATGAATCATCACTGGCAGTTCACCACAACACAAATCTTCGAACAGAGGTGCCTCATGGTATGAATCCACTGCAATTCATTTGGCGACGAGGATGGGATTTGGACTATGGATGCGGCAGAGTGTAGTGACGGGTGGGGGCTGACATAGTGAGAGATCAGCCAGGAAGCACACTGCTCACAATATTCAGAGACAGGTTCTGCACAGCCCATTGAAGGAGTTACTCCTTTAGCTCACTCTCCAAGGAGCTTGCTTCTAAGACAGATGCTTCATAGCTCATCACCAACAGTTCACACCACAGCAGAGATCTTCAAACAGAGATGCTTCATGGTGTCAATCCATGGCAATACAGCCTGTCAGCATACTGTTGACAATATGGCCATTCTGCTAAGCTTAGTGGGACTAAATTAAAGGGGACACAGAAGGGGGCTATGACCAGTACTGGAAGACGAATGTGTCTGCATGCTTCTGCCAATACCTGACCTGCACTGTGCGTGTGTTTTCTCGCAGGCATGCTCTACATCACAATTGGTGAGCTGATTCGTCTGTACTGTTCATCCACAAATATTTTACAGTAAGTAAGTCGAAGACAAAGAGTTTGTTGCATTTGTAAACATAATTTCTTTCCAAGCTTTTCATTAGAAAATTGTATGTCACCTGACACAAAAATATTACAACAGCTACGGTACAATGAGAAGTTAAGCAAAATGACGCCTTTCATTGGCTAACTGAACAAATGACAATATACAAGCTAAAAGGGGTCATTATGCTTGACTCCTCATTGCATCCATAATGTCTAATACAGTACAACGCCCTACTACTATAGCTTTGGTAAAATTTTCAGTGTGAAACATATTCTTTGCAGTCATTGTAAAAGTCAAAAGTTATCATGTTTCACAGTAAAAGTCAAAAGATGTACTTGTTAACAAAGAGAAAATCAACTTCATTATGATCCTGAACCTAAATGAACTGTCATTTAATTATCATTCTGTGGTTTGGATTGGACGGCGTCATAAAACGTGATTGGATTTACGCCTGTGTGGAAATGATGAACACGTGCAGTGCAGACTGGGCCAGGTATTGATTATTTACCTCCAGTCTGGAACGTGCTGACCAGTAAGAATACCTTTAACCCCAACCTGACTCCGCCCACCGGCTCATCTTATATATAAACGTCTATTCGTGGAAGTGTGTGTGTCTGTCTGCCCGGAAGTGACAGGTGGAGTCGGGGGTATGGGCTCCTCCTCCTCCTCCTCCTCCTCCTCCTCCTCCTCCTCCTCCTCCGAGGAAACAGAAAACTAACTGTCTATGCGTGGAAACGTGTCTGTCTGCCCGGTCACCGGCTCGGAAGTGCGAGGCTATTACAGAATGAAGCTCAGAGAGCCGGCAAGGTGGCCCCAAGTTTACGAGTCGGAAGACGAAAGTGACTCTGTTGCCAAAGTAAAACCGCCGAGAAAAGAGACAATCACTTATGTAAGCGAGACGAGCACATCGGCAAAACGGTATCCCTTTTACTTTTCCTCCCGCCGCCAATACACAAGCGAGGCGAGCACGTCAGCATAATGAAACCTAGGAGAGAGATGCCCAAGGTAGTTCCTCTCAATTACCTGACATCTCTACATTTAATTTTTTTTTTTTTATGATGATTTCAATAGTTTTTAGGATCCCAGGCTTTTTATAGCACAGGCTTACACAGCTATTAATATATAAAAGCCCCACCATTCCACAGCATTCTTATCTCTGCCACTCTGCCCCTCAGTTCTTTAGTGCCTAACTTGCGTCTTTCCATCATTTCCACTTGACATCCCAATTTTTCATCTGCCATTTGTTTTCTTCTTACAAGAAATGGATCTTTTGGCCCCCAAACCGTAACAATATTTAGATGAAGTAAGTTAACTGATACCTACTGTTCTTGGATGTGTGTTGCTCGAGTGTGGGAGGATTTGTGAAGTACAGGATGTCAATTCAATTCAGTGTATGTTCCCGCACCAACTACTGATGGGGAAAATATGGAATCACCACGCAATCTAAAATGCACACCCGTGGGAGGAGAACCACAGAACCGGCACAAGAAGCCAAACAGACAGACACAGAGAAATGTGAAAGGTAGAGGGGCTCCAAATGCTAGCCCGAGTCAGAAGTGCCTAGTGATGCACGACTCCTTTTATTCCAGTTAATTTGACAGCCATCACAAGTGTCACCATTTAATGGCCTAATAACTGGCACCCTGCTTTGAGGCTATAGCTACTGGGATAGACACCAGCCTCCTAAGACCCTGAACTGAATATGCTGATTAGAAAATGGATGGATTATCAGCCACATGACCTGTTTCACATTATTCTACCTTTTCCAAATCAAAGTGGCATAACAGTTAGCTATGCGGTGGGCTGGCGCCCTGCCCGGGATTGGTTCCTGCCTTGCACCCTGTGTTGGCTGGGATTGGCTCCTGCAGACCCCCTGTAACCCTGTGTTAGGTTATAGCAGGTTGGATAATGGATGGATAACAGTTAGCTCTGCTGCCTCATAGCTCCACCACCATTGAACTCGTAGCTTAGTCACCATGATGGTGACTAGATTGCCTAGTAAGGGATGGGTGGTCTTGTGGCCTCGGAACAGATTTTTTTTTTTCTCCATCCCTCTGGAGTTTTTTTTTTGTTTTTTCTGTCCTCCCTGGCCATCAACTTAACTTAATCCTGATACTCTGTATGTTCAATTCTTCATAATAACTATTCACAGTGGCTCCAAAATCCGTACTGACCCTTACTCTCTCTTCTGTTTCTTTTTCCGGTTTCTTTGTGGTGGCGGCCTGCGCCACCACTTACTCAAAGCATTATGATGCACCAACATTGATGGACTGAAAGCCAGAAGTCTACGTGACCATCATCATCAGGTCCTTCCATGAAAACCCTAAATACAAAGAGGACTGTTTGACTTATGTTAGGTAGATTGCCCAGAGGGGACTGGGCGGTCTCGTGGTCTGGAACCCCTACAGATTTTATTTAGTTTTTTTTTGTTTTTTCTGTCCACCCTGGCCATCGGACCTTACTCTTATTCTATGTTAATTAATGTTGACTTATGTTTATTTTTTATTGTGTCTTCTATTTCTCTATTCATTTTGTAAAGCACTTTGAGTTACATTTTTTTGTATGAATATGTGCTATATAAATAAATGTTGATTGATTGATCAGACCTTACTTTATTCTTTGTTAATTAGTATTTTTATATTTTTTTCTTTTTTCTTAATTCATCTTATAAAGCACTTTGAGCTACATCATTTGTAAAATTTGGAAAATGCTATAGAAATACATGTTGTTGTTGTTTTTGGTGTGGAGTTGACATGTCCTCACTATGCCTGATGGGACATTTACACGTGTACTGTATGTGTAAGTGTGTATACCTGTAGACTAGCATTACACAAGAGAGTGGGTGCAGCCTGTGATGGACTGGCATCTCATCTGCAGTTAGATCCTGTTCTGCTCCTGAGAATTGGATGCCAGGATAGGCCTGGCGACCCTGTAATAGTATAGAGACAATGGTTGGATTTAAAAACAAAAAAATAACAGAAGCATGACACAACACAATCATGTTATGTGGCTAAACAAGCCCTGATCACACCAAACCAAAAGGCATCACTGCCCCTAAAGAGACAACGACATGCATGTCTTCATGAAAGCTTTCTGATTTCTGAGGAATATTAGCGACATTCCTGTGCTATAGTAGTGACTGCTGCTGACCGAGGCCTGGTAGCTGGCACTCTGTATGCAAGATATGCCACAGCTTATCACAAAACCCACCCTGCTGCCCTCTCCAGTCCCTCTTCAGCTTTCCTTAAGGAAAAAGAAAATCTAGCAGTCAACTGCAGGGGAGCCCAGAGAGCATTAATAATGCAGCGCACACAGCAGCTCAGCGAGCGCCGTCCCACCAAGGCAGCGAGTGAATGGGAGAGCAAATGAATGGGAGTGACAAAGCCAAGCGTCTCCCAGGGCACAGTGCTCATTTCTCAAACGCAACTGTTCACACGATTTTAAGGATCTTCCAATTATAGCTGACACCCACCCACCTAAGAAACAGGAAGAAAAAAAAAACATCTCAAATGTAATGAAAACGTGCAACAAAGCCTGCAACGCCATGGAGAGAAGACGCAATCGATGTTGCTGTGGCAACTCCATACGCACGGAATGTGCCCCCCCCTGCCCCACACCCCCCCGGGAAAGCCACACCGGCAGCAGACTTGCCTCCGTGCACACACATTAACAGCGATCTCATCCACCCTGTTGTAGTGAAGGCAGACAACAGCCTGACCGCTAACTCGGGGTGTCCGTCCATCTGACACAAGTCAACACCAATACCCGTCATTCAGGCTTCAAGGGGAATGGGGGGGACGGGGGGGTGCTTGGAGGAGGAGGAGTTTAGGTGGTGTTTTGTCCTGATAGAGGAGGACCCCTTTACAGACAAAAGCTCAGTGGGAACTTGGACTGATCTCTGCAAAGAGAAGTGCTGAAATCAAAATTAGCAAGAGATGGTCGTGACGCCATGCAGTTAAACGGCTCATCAATACTTTTACATTGTTTAACATTTCACTGTGCATAGTGCTTTCAAAATAGGAATCAAAAAAATAATCTATACTAAAATATTAAATGAAAAAAAAAAATTAGTATAGTAGTGGAAAATGGCATAAAAGAGACAACATTTTATAACCAACAGGAGTACGAATACTTTGAAAATGTCCATAATAGCAAATCACATGTGAGACTTTTGGAAAAAAATTCTAATTAAACACAAACAAAATTATGCACTTTAATCTTCCTTCTTTGAATCTATATTGAAATGAATGCATAAAAATGAAAGCTGAGGCTCTAAGCCAAAGTGCCTGAAGGGAATAACAATTTTAAAAATGGAGGAGTGACTGAGTACAGCATTACACAGAACAAAAATCTGCTGGGAATCGGGAAGGATTCTAATAAGACTTGCCGCAATCTCTACATCTGCTCCAAACGATTTTGACAGCGGATGGCAAGGATATGCCAGAAGTACCAGGCCGGTGTTGGTGTATTTAGAACATGGGCCTGTGTTGTGATGCAATCTGGTAAAAAAATCATTAAAATCAAATAAGTAGCAGGAATAAAGTCACAGATCCAAAGGGCATTCAAGTGTAAGATTAAATTAGGCTTTTGGGGAGCACTCGGATGGACGGGCACTACATCCTTCCAAGGCTGGTAGCAGGAACAGGCAACCTTCCTCATGCCACGCTGAACTGGACAGGCAGTGGATTGATTTGTACATAGAAATAAATGCATAAAAATGGAAACACCAGCTGTTTAAGCTAGAAGGTACTATATAAAGCAACAGCAGTTTGACGGTTTCACCTTCTATAACTCTGCATGGCATTAGCTCACAGCTGGCATACAGGATGTTTGGTACAAACTGGCAGCTTAGACCATTCTCTAACTTGTCATTAAAAGTTTACAGCCAGTAACAGACACCAGTACTCAATGAACATTTCATTCTTTTCTTGCAGTATTTGGCCTGGCTGGGAGAATGTGGTTAATGTTTTTTCTGTTCATGTTGGTCTCCTCATGGATAGATAGTCAGATGGATAAAGGACAGACAGATGCATCAGTAGGATAGATAGATAGATAGATAGATAGATAGATAGATAGATAGATAGATAGATAGATAGATAGATAGATACAACAACAACATTTATTTATATAGCACATTTTCATACAAAAAAAATGTAGCTCAAAGTGCTTTACAAAATGAAGAATAGAAAAATAGAAGACACAATAAAAAATAAACACAAGCCAACATTAATTAACATAGAATAAGTAAGGTCCGATGGCCAGGGTAGACAGAAAAAACAAAAAAAAAAATACTCCAGAGGCTGGAGAAAAAAAATAAAATCTGTAGGGATTCCAGACCAAGAGACCGCCCAGACCTCTGGGCAAAATAGATAGATAGACAGATAGATAGATAGATAGATAGATAGATAGATAGATAGATAGATAGATAGATAGATAGATAGATAATTTGTCCATAATAGTAAATTACAACTTTACTGAAGCTCAAGAAAAATATAAATACCTGTATTATTTAAAAATCATAACCCCACCAAATACACACAAAGACTTTTGGTTTAGATAAAGACGAAGCCTGTGATAAGACAAATGGCGATAGTAAACTGGCCCGTGTGAGTGTCTATAGAAGTGTGCTTTCTGATGGACTGGCATCACCCTAGTGGATGCTTTCTGCTCTCTGCTAACTTTCCCATTGGGACCCTGGACTGGAAAAAGCAGGTTAACAAGTGGAGGAACTGATAGATGGCAGCAGTGTGAATCCATATTTTACTAGTTACTAGTGATCCACTAGTTCTTTTTAAACAATACTAGACCCTTTATTTCAGATGGATGGCATACCTTGCTGGATAAGACTAAAATAACCTTCCTGCAAAATTTTGTCAAATTGTAGCTATATCTCCTGCCTAGAACTGCTCATCGTTGACTTTTGTCCTACACCTCAACATCACAAGGTGCTATCAAATTTGAATCTATGGGTTCCCACTGTTTTTTTTTTTATACGACTCCAACACTTCAACTTTCCAGTGCTTGTACGCTGATTTACAGCCCAATCCACAATCAAACTCAACCTTTCTGTGCCCAACAGACAGAGAATCAACAGTGATGCAGGTGCTAGGTAACCTGCATGTTTAAATCTACTTAGCATTTGCCTAAGGTGTGAAAGGTTGAGACTCATATCTGCTTTTGACCACCTAAAAAGCTGCCATATAACAGGATGAAGGAGCTCATGTGGCACAGCTTCACCAGGATCCTGAAACATTCCCGGTACTAAGAAGTGCTACATGACGCTGTATTCTATCAGGTCTCCAAGTTTTTTTTTATCTTCTACTTGTACATAAGCATGCACCGCCGCACATAAAGGCGCTATATGCCATACCCTTTGCAGCTTTCACACTTTACTGAAGCACACATAAAGATGTACCAATGTATAAAGGGTGCCATAGCATGTAACAAGGCAGTTCCTTACATTCCGCCTCAAACCTGAAACATGTACCTCACACCGAGGTGCTGTATAAGAAAAGGAAATGAATGGCTGCTCTCTTACCTTATGTAGCTTCCACATGGCCCCCAGCGCCTTGACTTCGTGGCTAGAATGGCGGCCCTCCTCCAGGCACTGGTAACAGACGGGGATCTTGCACTGAACACAATACATGCTGTGGTTCTCCAGTTCGTGCTCGGTACACGTTGAGATTTTGCGGGGGCTCAGCTGGCGGCTGACCCGGCCCTGTGCAGGAGGCACCAAGCGGTGTTTGGCGAGCGGACCCCTCGGCGGGTGGCAGCGCATGCGGCAAGGCTCGCAGTAGAAGACGTCGCACTGCTCGCACATGACCGTGGCCTCCTTGGGGCTCTTCTCGCACAGCTGACATTTGAGTGCTGCTGCTTTGCTCTGCTGGTACCGGTCGACCACCCCTTCCAGAACCCTGTTCTTGGGGAAGCCGCGAAGCCCCCGCTCGTCCAGGATCAGGCTGCGGTGGCATTGCGGGCAGGTGATGCAGGAATTGCGAGGAATAGGAGGAAAGGATCCGGGGTGTTGAAGCAAATGGTGCTGGGGTTGAGGATGTGCAGGTGGGGGGACGGCGGGGGGAAACACCCGGATTCCGTTAGGGGATTTCTGGCAAGGGGTGGTCGGTGCACTAGCGAAGCCCCCGTAAGACCCGTAGCCGCTGTCTGCCTCGCTGTACAAACTCATCTTGTCCAAGTCCAGGTAGTCGTAATCTGAAGCGGCCGAGCCTGACGCCCGGCGACTTCGTGGAGACTCCGCATCGGGGGTCTGCACTAGGATGTTGCGGGCGCACGCCATGCAGATATTGTGAGAGCAAGGCAGGATAATGGGCTCCCGGTAAAACGAACCGCACACCGGACATTTCAACTCCTCTTCCATTTCTTCCATCGGTAGTTGCGGCGATTAGGTCTGTCTCGGGCAGACAACGAGGAATGAGGCGTAGAGACACCGTCGCCTGCAGGAGCTCTCCAAGGTCCCGACTTTACCGCTTGCGAGTGAGGCGCTCACAACGTCCTGCTGTCCGAGAACGCGCATATATACGTACCACAACCTACCCCGACAGGCACGCGCTTACACGCCCACGCGCAACGTCCTCAAGAGGCACGTAAGCTCGGCTGCTGCCATTCGTTGATTCCGTTGTCAGTGAGGGATGCCCCTTCTCCCTCGAAGTGCTACAGTTGTGGGATACAAAGCGACTACAATGAAGGGGGGGTTCGGCTTTAGGGGGCGGTTCCAAGGCGCGGGAGGAAAGGGCTACGAAGTGCGAGTCCTTTCATTCATTCATTCTTTCTTTCATTCATTTCATTGAAAGACCGCATGCCGCAACAGTGTACCCTCCCTCAATGCAAGGGGTTCTTGGAATCTCACTGAACAGGGAAAGGACAACCTCAGTAGCAATAACACTCATCCTGTAGAGCAACTTTTTTGCATGTTTTTTTCAGTTTTCACTTAAGACAACCAGTTTGCTGTTCCTAAAAGCTGCAGATTTCATGAAGGGATAATGTAAGTAAATCATTCTATGATATATAAATAAACTGTCTTATTATGATCCAGATTTAAACACCAAATGAGGAATCTTACAGTAATAATTTGCATGCATTGTGTCCATCTAGACTCCCTTTTTGTGCCATTTTCTGCAGCAGAGGCCATACTCTCCTGTGATCATAAATTGGATTAAAGGATGTTCAGTATTACCATATACATAGAGAGAATGTGCATATATATTGTAAAGACCAGGGGTGTGTGAGAGCCAAAGGAATGGATTCAGCCACCTTATATCAGACGACTGGTGTAGCTCTAGAAAAGATCTCTGTCTTTTTCAATAACGCCTACACAACACAGCCAGGTCTTCAGCTCAGAGCGCATGGTGCCACAGCTTTGTCCCCTTGTCCCGCGCACACACAAGCTGCCAGCCTGCTTCACCTCATTCTTCTAACCCAGGATTAGATGCAACATGACTGCCATACTAGCAATGAGCTGACCCAAGGCCAGGGTCCATGTCCAAGGTCCAACTGGCAGCCACATACACAGACCAATAGTGCTCAGCAGCAGGATGGCCGTGGAATAAAATGTTTGTTCACAATGCAATATCTGTACCCTAATCATGCTGTTCACAGGGCTGCTTATATAGCTGGCTTCTCTCAGTATCCCCACCCCTTCAATCCCCTGTTGTGAATACATGGAGTATACTAGTACTGTACCCATTTAGTAAAACAGGCACAACAGTACAATGCTAAGTCTGTCTGTTTGTGATCGCTTATTTAGGAATCTTTGTTCAGTGGATGTCCCTTTTTCTTGATGCATTTTGTTGCTTTTGTTCATTGGACATCACAGCCCATTTGTGAACGCTGGAAAACATTACTCCTGGGCACAGGTGCTGGATGTTAGGTGTTTTGTCATATAATGCCAAATACTACCAACAACCCACCTTAATAAAAGTTTCAGGGTGTCTGTGTATCAGTGTGTCTGCCTGTTTGCTATGTCCCTTTCATTCCAACAGATGGCCCAATACAAACATATGAGTAATAAAATGCATTCCAAAAAATAACGCATTACAAACATTAACACTGCTTTTACAAATCCCATGCTAAATGGCATACAACAGAGACACATGCATTGCATTTGTCAGTTGAACAAATGGCATATCAAAACATTTGTAGAAATAAAATGCATGATTGTGATGCGCCATCTGATGAGGTGACAAATGCACAGCATTTTATTACTACACACTTTACAAAATACATTCCAGTAGATGGTGCACTGCAAAAGATCTAAAAACTAAAATCTTAGATGGGTAGTACAGCTAGTACAAAAATAAATTGTCTAATGGATCAAAAACACAATGAAAAAATGATCCCAGGTAGAATACAAAACTATAATTGAAACAGCAAACAAATCAAAACAAATCCTTCTGCCCCAAGGAGACCCTCTAACTGGTTCATTGCTTTTGACCATCTGGAATGTCCCACCAAAATTCTTCACTATTGGCTTCCCATTCTTTTCTCTGACATCCTGGCTGTTTCTGCTTTTATTACCTGTTGATCAACTCACCTCTGAAAGTCAAGTTCAATGGGTTACTTGATCGTCAGTCTGATGTTAGGAAGGCACTCTGCAGCTGAAAGATCTGTCACAGTTCACTCCACCTTCACATGAAGACCAAGTCAGGAGCATAAACCCTGAAAACCAGACCAGGACTTCAAATGACATACTGAGCATGCTCTGCACTCTCTTCAGACTTGGACTGGAAGCATTAAATGAAAGGAACCAGAAGGTGTCAAGGCCTGGCCCAGCCCAGTAAGATCAAGTGCGACACACGACACAACATGACAGACTTCAGCCACTGACAGCTCATTTCCAATAACTGCACAAGGAGGAATTCTGCCATACCAGTCATAGGATTATAGTTTGTTATTTAAAATAAATAATGAGACCAAACCAGACAACTGGCATAACCTTCTGCTTGAAAATCTGTCCTGTTAGCTGTTTCATTTTACTATCAAAAACATCTTAGTTTTTGGAGGTTGGAAATCTAGTAGAAAGAACTTGTGTGTTGGCTAGTGAAGCGTCCATAAGAGGTCTCAAATGACTTGGCCAGACATCATGATGAACCTAAACTCTAAGGCTCTGTTTTACACAGGAAGGTTCCATTTATCCCAAGTAGGATATCTCTGCTGCAACCTGTAAGCCCGTTGTCCTGGTCATCTGTCCAACCTCTATGGCCTCATTTTTTCTCTCTTGCCTTTAAAAGATTTACTCCGGTGTTGTCATCGTACCACAAACAAGGATCGTAAACCCTGGTGGCACCTGCATTTTCTGAGTGGCGTGCAGAGTTTGTCGTGTCCACCAGGAACTTGCAGAACTGAACCACTTTCATGCTTTTGATTTTCTCTTGTTTGGGATTTTGATATGTGGGGATTTCAATTTTAATTTTATTTTTTTCCATTTTCATTTTAAGACTGCTGTTTTTCATGACCATTTTGCTTGTTTATTTACTTGATGCCATGTTGGCTATTTGGTGTCACAGTTTCATTCACCTTATTATGGGAGTGACGTCACCAGGGTCTGCTGGTGTAAACATGGCAGTGTGTGGCAGGTGGTCTAGTACCCGTCAGTGGATCTTCTTTATACTGTTTCTTCTTAGCGATAGTTAGCTTTAAATTCAAGTAGCCCTAGCGTAAAGATTCTTCATTTGTTTTCACCCCAGCTTTGATTGATCACGTCTTACAAATTCACTCTTGCCCTTTGGTTTGTCCGTTTAGTCCATTTGTGACTTTTACGGTTTTGATCTTGGCACATTCCTGACTACAATTTCAGCATCTCATTTAATCTCCTGGTCACCTTTGTCTCATAACAATTGCGAGTGCCAATATGGGAATCTTAACAGATCCTTCCATTCAAATCCAGAGGGACTGATTTAGGTGACCATGTGGGTGACATTTTAGAGACATTATTGAAGGGAAGTGGGATGCTGCCAAAGCCAGTAACCCTAAAAGGTTAGAAATTGTTTTATTAAAGCTTTAGGGGGATTACTAAATTCAAACATGTCAACCAAACTAGACTGGCAACCAGAATAGTCTAAATGCAAAGAGCTTAGTACGTTTTCTGCTTTTAAAAGGTTTTTTTTATTTTAATACAAAACAGATTTGAAATTGTGCAGCCATCTTTTTATAATGTGAGGGCCACCTGTCTAGTGACCACCACAGACTTCAAAATCAAAACACACATGAAAAACAATCATGAAATCACGAAAGAAACAATAAAAACATAAAAAAATAAAATAAATACAGTCCGTGATTTTGTCAGCATTAATTTGGTCTCAGCCCTTGTGTGTGTGTGTATCTATTTCTCTTCTGGTGGCAACTTTGCCCCAGCAGTTTCTTAGAGTCAATATATACATTGTCATGGGTGACCTGGCATCCTGGCTGAGATGAATTGTATTCCTCACCCAGCCAGAAGGCTATTATAATGGACAAAAC